>NC_038247.2:6163560-6382081 GCF_000004515.6 Glycine max
ACCATGCCCCTCATGCACCTGAATGTCTAAGTTAAATGCTTACGCATCATCCTATAGGTCATGTGCAATATTGTTATAGATTAAATATAAAAAAATCTCTATTTTTTATTTAAACTTAATTTATTTTGTCAGTATTTTTTTCCCTTTTATATCATCCCAATCCTTTCACTCAAGATATGGCTGGACGATGGAATATTATTATAGTATCGATTGAAATTGAGTCTAGGTATAGAAATTAGTCTGTTAACATGTAAGGTGAACTAAAATTTGAATTTTTATTAAGAGAAGTATCTATTTAGTGTTTCATATTGTTACAAATAGAAATGTCCTTTGTATGAGAATATTTGTGAAGAAAAATAATTAGATTTATAGTTTACAATTTTGATTTCAATTCAATTCTAATAAATATTAAACAGGTTAAGAATTACAGATTTTGTACTTGGAATTATTCAATTAATCAGACGTGGAATGGATTTCAAAATCACATTCCAATTCTTGTGTAGATATTAATAATTATGATAGTGTACTAAGTTTCGAAATGATATGACACTAAACAAACTGTTTTCATTAAGAATTAAAATTAAGTTTAAGATATTTATTTAAAAAATTAATAAATTTATCATACATCATAAATTATAATTATATATATATATATATATATATATATATATATATATATATATATATAATTTCACTATATAATCATTTTTCTCATTAAGGCCTTATAAGTTTTAACTTTGTTCCATATATTTTATTTGATTCGATAAGGTGTTGTAACTGAAAATAGTAATAAGAACCTAATCTGAAAATATTTATAAGTATATAAATTATGACATTAAAAATGAGTAAAAATTGTATTTATAGTTTTTGAATTTGTCCTATCTCGATCACATTTCACAAACTGCGCTACAACTATGTAGTCAAACATCCTTAAAAAAAAACTATGTAGCCAAACATCCTTCAAATTTCTCTCCCTCTTTGATAGCTTCATATAGTTGAGCTGTAAATGACTATCCTGGGCAACCATTAACTTGATCAGCGTTCATGCAGAGCTGACTTTTTTTTTTAAAGTTAATATTCGTGATTATGTATGTAGAGTCATTTTTGGCCATTTCAAATCTATATGCGACTCTAAATGTTGCAGAGCTTTGATGATGTGACTTGTGAGCAAGAAAAAAGGCTCCATGTTCTACATATTCGTTGAATATTCTTTTATTCGACTAAACAATAAACATGCTGCATGGATAGTAATTTGTAGAGTTAGATTTGAATCAAGGTGATTTTATAAAAAATACTCTAAGTAGAAGTACGTACTTTTTGTTTGGATAATATTAGAAAATTGTTTTTAGCACAGTTTTTTTTCCCCCTAAACTTACAATTAAAAATGATTCTGTCATTTTGTGGGTGCAATCATAAAAAAATTGAGTCTAACTAAAGGTATATTCGTATATATGGAATAAATAACTTGACTAAGCATATACATGAAATGAAACAAATAATCTTACTCAAGTTTCTTTAATGTCAGCAAAAAATACTTCTACACTAACTTCAGTAAGACTTTTGTCGAAACATTATGGTCAATGGAAAAAAAATTATATTAGACTCATTCTAAACTCAAGTTGAGAAATGTTAAGCATGAATCTAAACATACCCTTCACAGTAATGGTTATAATTATTTTTTCTCATTATATTACTCGTGTGTGTTTTTTGACTCAAGCGAGTGTTGTAAATCACATCGATTGAATAAAATATTATAATAACCGTAAATAGAGAACATTGATGATTATTAAGGATGAAAATTTATGAATATATATGAAATTTTATTAAAAAGTCAATTTTTTTAATTATGATGACTAAAAAAATCTTAAAAGTAGATATTGCTCACTAGAAGAAGCATGGTGATAAAATATGTATGATATTCTAAAGTATGATTCTAATTAAGAAATGATTTTAAAGTGTGTTTATTCCAAGCTTCGAAAAGTTTTTTTTTTTTTTTTGCAGAAATTTTTTTCAAGGTTAAGTTATTTTTAAGAATTTGAATTAAGTTATTTAACATTTTAATGTTGGTTTTAAATTTAGAAACTTATTTCTAGTTATTTTTTTATTATCCAAAAAGTATCTTTTTTTTATTATCATGTTTTGTTTTTGTTATTTTCATGGTCAAGGTAACTACCTTAATTTATCGTGAGAATACTTAAAATTGTAATATAATTCAACCAATAACTTTCATTTATATTCTTACAATTTTCTCCAATCATTTAAACTTTTCAAAAATATTTTCATAAATACTAAACTCTAACTAAACATGTTTATTAATTTATCTACAAAAAAATAACACTTTTAATTGCAGCATTTTCAAAACTATTAATTTAAGAATATAGTTAGATTTCTTCAAATAAAAGTCATCTAATTAGTAAATATTTATTTTACATGATACTCATATATTTGCTTATTTTTGAACAAAATATCATATTTAAGCTTGTTTAAGCCCCAAAAGTAGGGTCTCCCAATCTAAAATTTTGGAAGCTTGCGTTCATACTAGTCTCTTTAGTGGGTCGAGGTAAGCACTTGTTTAGTCGAGACACTTTTTCCTAAATTTTCATTCACGAAGAATATTAAGCTTTTTAAAATAATTATCTAGATAAAAAAAATACTTATGCTCCTTTTGGATGGTAGTTTTTTTTGTTGAGAAAAACGAAAATGGAAAGGAAGCAGGGGAGAATGAGTAGAAAATAGATAGATTTTAAAGTTATTTGTATTGAGAGAAGTAAAAAATAAATAAATTTATTATAAATATATACTTGTCCCTAATAATATTTTTATATAATAAAAACACAAAAGGATAAATACATGATTTTAATTTTTTTATGTGTCCCACCATTTTTTTTTTACTTCTACTCAAATCTCTTTATTATGATGGGAAAGATTTATTTTCATTTTAGGTGTCACAAACATTTATCTCTTTTCACATTTCTCTCCATTTTCATTTTTCAAACAACAAAAAAATTAATTCCCTCTCACACTTTTTCCTCACCTCTTTTTTTCTCCAGAATCAGCCCCAAATAAACAATGCATTAAAAGTAAATGAAAAACCCTCATAGGAAGGTACATCTGATTCTCTTGCCTATTTCTTTACTATTTAATTTTTCATTGTTTTTTATTCTACTCGTTACAGATCGTGGTGCTCTCAAACAAGAACGACCCCTAGTCATAGCAGTAGTGCGATAAAAAACGAAGCTTCTATGGTTTGTTAGGCCCACAATTTTTAATCTGAGAGGATAAGGATTAAGGATTACAAAAAAAAAAGCCCATATTCCCGAATAAACCTTAGACAGAGTTCCCGTGGGCCCCTAATACTGTTTATTTTTGTATTTACTTCATTTTCTCCCTATTTTCGATTTATCATATATTACATTTTCTGCACAATAAGAAAAGCATCTTGATTTATTCGGAGGCCAGATACGGAAAAGAAAGTATTAAGTTATCCAATAAACAATCCAAAGATCTGACGCAGTTGTAAGGTGCAAGTACGTTCATGTAAGAACGATATTTATTTAACCACCATAATTGATATTTAATTATTATTGTGTACAATTTTTTTTTTATTGATCAATCTCTAACATAATAAGTTGAGTCGAAAACACCTAAGATTTGTAGACATAACAATCAAATCGAATTGGTAAAATCAGGATTCGATTTTTTCGAACTTGAGAAAGCAAAGTCGGATTTAAATTTGATTATGTCACTTCCCGCAATTATCCTGCTACATATATTTTATAATTATTAATAATATAGTTATATATTTATATAATTTTATTATTATATAATTATGTAATTATTTTAATATTTAAATAAGAAATATTATAATTATAACAAAATTAAAAATTATGGATTTATCTAAAAATATAATTTGATTTTTAAATATGTTTATATTAAATTATATATAATAATTTATTTAAAGTATATGAATAAATAATTTAAAAAAAAATATGAAATGAATTTTCTGTGAATTTCCCCAAATTGGATGGGATTGGATTTGGATTTTTTTTTTAATAAACCCAAATCTGAATAGACCCCGGCTTTTGCAGGAACAAAATTAAAATAGACAAACCTATCCTAACCCATTACCATCCCAAGTAATTTCTGACCGAAGAAAAAAAAAATAAAAATTATCCAATAAACAAAGCTTCAATTTGCTGTGTGTGGCCACTTTGGGCCCCGCTCTGACGTGGATAGCTGGGAAGCAAAAACACTAATTAGTACCTGGAAAAAGAGCCCAACCAAACAAGCAAAAGATTAAACATCAAAATAAAAGGAGACTCAAAAAAGAGTTCTCCGTCAACTGAATCTCCATCATTTTTCCCCTTTCGCTTCTTCGTGTTTTTTCTTCTCTCTCACTTTTGCTTCTTCACGATCCACTCTCTCTGTTTCGTTGTGGTGGTGCTGATCGCCTGCGTTCATGGTGATCGAGCATGACATTGAGAGCTGCGGGAGCAGAGCGGTGCAATCTTCGCACGCGCACCACCCTCGGCACCACCGGCAGAAGCTGGAGGTGTACAATGAGGTCCTTCGACGAATTCAGGAATCGGATTGCGAGGAGGCGCACGTTCCAGGCTTCGACGATCAGCTTTGGCTCCACTTCAATCGCCTTCCGGCTAGGTCTTTCACGATGCTTCCGAATTAATTAACTAATTAATTAATTAACCTCGCTTGTTACGTTTTCTTCTGACTAGATTTAGATTCTTACTTTTTTAAAAGTGGTGAAAGTGATTGGTATGGGAATTTGTGACTAGTGTTTTTGTATATTCCTGATTGTCTGTGTTATTTTTTTTAATTGATTTATGAAATTAGATTCTTTTTCGTGTTGTTTTTTAAGTTTGTGATGAGAATTGAGAAGAAATTGAAGAAGGAAGAAAATATCTGAGTGATTTTTTTTTTGCCTTTTTTTTTTTACTTTACCTTGTAAGTGAATTTGCCAGAGTGGTTTTTGTACGAGTCTCGTAGTTGGTCACTCTGATTGCTACTACATAGGTACGCATTGGATGTGAATGTGGAGAGGGCAGAAGATGTTTTAGCTCATAAGAGGTTGCTTAAGTTGGCGGAGGACCCTGCTTCTCGACCTGCATTTCAAGTTCGCTTAGTACAGGTAGTTTAAAAATAAAAAAATAAAGCACTAATAATGTAAGGTTATTGAAGTTCTGTAGTTAGTAATTTTACTAGTTTTGACTAAGGCCAAATGTTTTCCCATCAAATTAAGAATTCAGTTTCTAAAGGTGGTTGAGGATGCATGGAACTGTTTTTTCCATGACGGCACTCTTGATAACTGCTAGCTGTTATTGACATCAAATTTGGAACTATGTAATCAGTGACTTTATAAGCCCATACTTTAAGTATAGAGAAGTGCTACGTATAGATTACTTCGTAACAGTTTCATCCTTAATGCAGGTATATCCTTTTGGTGGTGCAAATTATGCCGATTCCATACATTTAGATCCTTCGGAGAACGAAGATGCACAGAGTTCTCTTAACTATTCTTTAAAGCAGGGGTATGGCTCATGTATTTTCATCAGTTTTATTTCCATCCTTGCTGTGCTCAATACACACAATCCTTTTTGTTGTTTTTATGTTTTCATTTGTGCCATTTATTAATTTTTTAATGTCATTTCTTTGTCGGTCTCTTGGGCAAAACAGAATTCATCCACCACCTACATTTGGTTCATCCTCTAATCTTGAAGCTCTTGCACTTCAAACAACCAAAAATAACATTGAAGACGGGGGAAGTGCTATGAGCGTAACACCTTATTTCCGGTAATAAATGCACTATTTTTGGTTGTTATTCTTCATTTAAAGATATTGTGAATGGGCTTTCTCTCTTCAGCTTCAGTTAGTATTGTTAAAGAGTGTCTTATATTGATCAACTAGAAACATGTATTTTGTGATGAGGTTGATATATAGGCTAGGATAATATTGCACACTTTAAAGATAATATTTTCCAAGTGCAAGTCTCTTGGTTTTTTAATCTTGTACAAGTTTTAGAAAGACAGATGTTGGCTAATATTTAATTTTGGTATTAGGCATTTTCAGCTTTTCATGAATATGCGATCAACACTGACATATGATGTATAGAAAAAACAAAATGTAGAATCAGTCAATAGGTTTGTGTTTGTGTGTTGTGTCGGTGCTGACAACGTTGTGAATGCCAACACTCAAGATTGTAAAGACCCTGCAGATTGAATTTCTCTAGGGGGAGTGTTCATTCTTGTTTCCATTAGCTTATAGCAGTTAATAAATATATTGGTGTTTAAAATTTTAACTATTGCTAATCTTTCTACTTGCTAAATTTTAGGCCCATGCACGAGATTACCTTTTCAACAGTTGACAAGCCTAAACTCCTTAGTCAGGTGGTTAATTCCGACTTTATTTTCAATTTTTTTGGAATGCTTTTTGTAAATGGTGCTTCTAAATTATTGGGTGATATTATTGTATATAGTCCTCATTATATTTTCTTTTCTACTGTATTGTTCAGTTTTCAACATGATAATAATAAGATCTCTTGCTTTTCTTGGCCATCAATTTGGTCAGCACTTCTTGCAATGCTATGCAGGAAATAATTCTGGCATATAGTGTCTTTTGTATCAACTATGGACAAATTTCTTGCCAATTGCTATGGATTCTGTCAAACTAAAATTACATGTTGAGAATTTTCTTTGAAAGTACTATAGGTTGTCATTTTGCCCGAGTATTTTTTTTTTCATACAGATTAGATTGGGAATTTGAGTAATCTGAGAGAGGGATTTTGTAATCAGGGGAGGGAAGCATACATAGGATCTGGGTAGATTATAGCTTACAATATGAGCAGCTTATGGTTAGTTAATTCGACTTTTCAAGCTTGTATTAGGAAACCATATGTCTGCTGAACTTGAATAATTTGTATTCTCAGTACCCCTGGTACTGTTATATATATATACTAATTTATCTTTGCTGATAAAAAAAAAAGATTGGGAATTTATGAAGTTACAAATGTATAAGTAATAAGAAAATTATGCACAAATGAATATCATAATCTTTTCAGTTTTCATCTCTTAACATTTTCTGTAATCGTAACTTTTTCATCTCTAATATGAATACACTCCTGTAAATATATAATTTATTGTATAATATGAAATGCAAAAGAGGAGTGTTTAACATTAACTGTTTATTTTTGAGGGTGAGGGTGGGTTGGTGGGGAGGGGTGTTGATGATTACTTTGACCAATTCATTCTCTTTTATACTTTTAAAAGGGGAAATTTCACTTGTGTTCAAAACTGTAAATTCTGTGGCTAACTCAAATGGATGACAATGTAAAGCTTTTTGCATTAACATTGGATTAAAATTAAATTCTGCAATTGCAAGATAGAATAGAACAATTGTATTTTATATTATGGGCTGCATGTCACCCTTTACTTTGCATTTCAGTTAACTGCAATACTTGGTGAGATGGGACTGAATATTCAAGAAGCTCATGCATTTTCCACCACTGATGGATTTTCTCTGGATGTCTTTGTTGTTGAGGGATGGCCTAATGAGGTAGGACAAAAGTAACTAAACAATGACCTCATAAAATCACTAGCAAGTGTCTTGGGAAACAGAAAGACTTTATTTATTTATGCCTTGATCAATATCTTGCTATGAGTATGGTTTGCAATTTTGAATTTGTAAAAAGATATATAATACCTTTAACTTCTCACCTCTTCATGGCATGTTTACCTTTTCATTTCAGTAGATAATATGTGATTATTTATGTTGTCTCTGTGGCATTTCTAACAATCTTGTTGTACGGATATAAATAGATAAATTTGATTATTTTTTACAAATTTAGAACATAGTGAGGTATGTTATTGAATAATATGCCTAGTTAATTTATTATTGCCTTTTAAAACTTAGTCAAGTTTTGCTTATATTTGAGACCAAAAAGCAAGGAATTTTTGTTGCTTATATTTGAGACTGTAGGGAATATTTGAATTTTATTTGTATAGTTGTTTTGATTTTCCAATTGTATTTTTGAATTTCTAGATCCAAACTTTTCGTATCTATTGTATTTTCCTTTTGCCATCAGGAAACTGAGGAGCTGAAAGGTGTGTTGGAAAAGGAAATTTTCAAGGTTAAGGTATATTTTCCTTTTTATTGTTTCTGTTAGAGATATAATATAAAAACCATTCACGAATCTTCACTTAACACCTTAAGTTTTTGGAATAGAGAGCTCATGATTATTTCAAAAAACTAAGCTATATATATTTTTTGGAAATAGCTTAATTTTCTTGCTAGTTGCTATGAACTTTGATACAATGGCATTTTTTCAAGATTAAGCAGGGAAGATGAGATTATTATAGTTTGTTAGATTTTTTTAAGAAAGGAACTGATGTTAATTTGGACTACATTTGAGTAATGACAACATCTGTTAAAATAAACCGTTCTTTGCACATACACTTCATGCAGACCACAGAATTTCATTTCTCCTTGTGCTAAACACTTGTGGATATTAACTTTCTTATTTGCTTTGCAGGAGCAAAATTTGTCAAATCAGGGTATACATTATGCTACCAACGAACAATACCAGGCAAGGATGGAACCCTCCCCTCATTGCATTCAAATACCATCTGATGGAGCTGATGTCTGGGAGATTGATACCAACCAGCTGAAATATGAAAACAAAGTTGGCTCTGGGTCATTTGGTGACTTGTGAGTTAATTTTGCTTGATGTATGTTTGAACTCTACATATATCCTTTTAGCTGATTCTCTTCTCTCTCTGCACATTTCTTTCAAATCCTTTAGGTACAGAGGTACATATTGTAGTCAAGATGTGGCTATCAAAGTTCTTAAGCCTGAGCGCATAAGTACAGATATGCTGAGGGAGTTTGCACAGGAAGTTTATATCATGAGGTTTGTTTGCATGATTAAATGTAATCGTGGAGCTTGTATTTCCAATTACTGAGATATTTGTTTCTTTCATGCTTTCCTGTCTTGTGCTGTTGCTTCCTCTTTCCTGTTTATAATTTTTAATTCTGTATTGTTCTACCTCTGGTCCTATATATAAGAAACAAAAGACAACATTTTCTTGGTCCTAATTATAAGAAATATGAGATTACTTTATTGCTAAATTTCCTTTTTACCCCTAATTAATTGTGTTCATTCCCCCATGAGAGTGAGTGCATTTATCGAGCTATCAACAAAACGAGGTAGACTCATTAGTTGAATTTGAAAATAACCACCTCATAAACCATTTAATGTATGGGTAATCTTAGAATAAAATTAAAATTTATGACAAAACCAATATACTGCTTTTATTGGTTTTGATGAATTAGGTAATTGTTTCTTATATATAGGACCGGAGGTAGTATTAGATAATAATAATCTGGTTTGCACAACCCATAACTAAGATGGAGGAATGGGTGTTATGGACTTTATGCTGTTTAATAAATATCTTGATATACTGTGCTATTAGTGGCTTATTTTCTATTTAGGATTATGCCTTTTTTACTATTCCCAGACTTGAAAATATGAACTAGTCAGACATTACACTTCTGGTTAGATCTTTTTTGTCTTATTTATATATTTTATCTCAGTTTGAAAACAAACAAACCCTGGCAGCTTGATAGTTGATACACATGCACACAGATGCGAAGTTGTGCTACGTACACTGCTGCTTGATTAAAGTGAAGCATGCTGTAATTTAATTGTTTTGGTTCTAAAAATCCCACATTTCAGTTATATGATTTCAATTCCCTGAAATTGGCATCATAGACAGTTAAAATGTTTGGATCAAAGATTCATGAATTTTGGCTTAAATACAATCATGACATTAACTTATTATTAGAGAAACTGACTGACTAATTTTCTAGACCATTCTAGAAAGGAATATATCAACTAAAAATAATATCTCAATTTCAGATATGCACTGCATCAAATGGTTCTGAAAATAATAATATTTCAATCTTAACAACTTCACTAGTTTGTGTAACAGTATTTTTATCCTAGTTTGTGAGTATTATTAGTGGTTGGTAATATGGTATCCTTGTAGCCCCGAGTAATTATTCTCCCTTTACCAACTATGATTTATCTTTGGGTTGCAGGAAGATTCGACACAAGAATGTTGTTCAGTTCATTGGCGCATGTACTAGGCCCCCAAATCTTTGTATTGTTACTGGTAAATAAGAAAGAATCCTGAGAATTTATGATGTCGTATATTTATGTTTCATGGATTTTGTTTGTTTAGAGGGTTGGTTTAATGATAACTTTACTGCATTATATCTTGGTGATCATGGATTTTAGTGTTAGAAACAACCTCTCTGCTTATGGCAGAGGCTACATACATTTTAACCCTCCCCACACCCCTTAATGGTGGAAGCCTTGTGCACATGTCTTCCTTTATTATTCATATTGCTTGTTCATTTTGTAAGTTATGGTAGTTTTAGAATCTGTATAATATCTCTGCTTACCTATATATGTTTTATCAAGTAATTCTAAGATGATTTGGGTGCCTTATTCAGTCACCTGATAATGCAATTTTAATGCTTATGTGCTCATGTTTATGACTTTATCAGAGTTTATGTCTAGGGGAAGCTTATATGACTTTCTGCACAAACAAAGAGGTGTATTTAAGCTTCCATCTTTGCTAAAAGTAGCAATTGATGTTTCCAAGGGAATGAACTATTTGCACCAAAATAATATAATTCACAGGGACCTCAAGACTGCCAATCTTCTGATGGATGAAAATGAAGTAAGAGGATTCCATGAATGCACACATTGATACTGCCTGCTGCATTTTGAGTGTTATTGGTCTATGTTTTTCTGCTGTGTATAATTTTAAGTTTTATAATAGAATTTACTTCTTCATTATCGTGAGATTCCATGATACTCTTAATCTTTGATGCTTGCCCCAGAAGAAAAGAGATTAGTTTACCTGTTGAAGGCTTGATATGTTTAATTTGGGATTTAACTCCTTTAAAGTAAGGGGGTACACTTTAATGAATAAAGAACAGTCATAGTAATTGATTAAAAAATCAATGGTTGAAATTGTGATAAAATGCATGCACATATCTCAGCCATTGTTTTTCAAATGAACAGCTATAACTGCACTTCAACTTCTAGGGTACAATTACATCACTTTAGAGGAGCCAAATGCTTGAATCTAAAAGGCTACTTGCCTTGTGCTTATCTCTCCCAAATGACTCATTCATACTAGTCTTCACTCCACATATATTTGGTCCTATATTCATTTATGAACGAAAATTATTTGTCATCTTGAATCACGAGAACCACTATAATTTGTATAAATAAGTTTAAGATGGGTAATTGTGTGATGCTGGACTCTTGTTAGTCTACAGTAAAATATGAGCTTACGTACAGAGCATGAGAGGAAAGCATCACTGAAATATCTTGTTCTTCAACAGGTGGTCAAGGTTGCTGATTTTGGGGTTGCCAGGGTGCAAACTCAGTCTGGAGTGATGACAGCTGAAACTGGAACATACCGTTGGATGGCTCCTGAGGTATGGATTTTCTTGGACTTCATGTTTCTTCCTGATTGATTTTTTTGGTGACATCATTGATCATGGTGCAATACAAATTCAGGATCAGTATTTGTTTATGGTACACATTTATGTTCTACCTGTTTGAAAAGTGAGAAATAAGATGGTGGACAGGGAAAACGGAGAACAGTGGTTTTTATTTTTTATTTTTGGTCATGTGGTGAAAGGGTAGGTGACCTTAAGTGTAAGAAAAACATCCTAGGTGGAATCCAGTTCCAGGTCAATCAATGCTTGAGAAGTTGATCAACTTGAGTTAATTTCTTGGTTACCATTTAAATATCTTTGTCCATAGTGGAGCAGAATTTTAAACTAGTAAAAATATACTGGGTTGGGTTGATGTTAATATTTTGTCATTGTTATATTGAAGTTATATCTTGTTGATGTCAATTTTGTCTCATTGATATTGAATTTCTATTGTTTGAGTATTTAACTTGTGATTTTATTTCAATTCTATATCTTTTACTTTGATATTTCAAAATGAAGATTAAAAAAGATAGATGAAAAGGTTGTCTTTTTTAAATTCTTTCTTGGCTATATACTATGAAGCACCGACACCGGACACGACACGAACACGGACATGTAGACACCTGTAATGTCCAAAATATAGAACGTAGTACGGGTGTCGTGTCGGTGTCGGACACTGACATGGACGCGCGTCGAACACCGGACACGGTAAGGGGCTGGGGTGTCTGTGCTTCATAGGCTATATATATATATATATATCCTTACAAAGCATTCCTCAGTGCTTTGATGCTTATTCCTCAGTTCCATTCTTATTTTCATCTTCATAAAAAATGCCTTTAATATTTGAACTTGAAAGTGGTTACATTATCATCATATTTGCTTTGCTGATTTTATTGTAAAAGTCGGCTATTTATTATTCCTGAGATCCCTTTTTTCTATTGATTTAAATTTTACTTGAAGGTCATTGAACACAAACCATATGACCAGAAGGCAGATGTTTTCAGTTTTGGAATAGCTCTTTGGGAGCTTTTAACTGGAGAAGTGAGTACTTTCATGCCAGGCAGTGTGGGCTTTGGTGCTTTATCATTTATTCCCTACCAATCTTATCTCATTGTATATACTATTTTTTGTAATCAGCTGCCTTACTCTTGCTTGACTCCATTACAAGCAGCAGTTGGCGTGGTGCAGAAGGTTTCTATTCGTTTTCTTTTTGCAAATAATTTCGTTGTTAAACAATTTCTTGTCTATGCATGATGATTCTATGTGGCTTAAATTGCTATTAGGGCCTACGGCCTACAATTCCCAAAAATACACACCCAAGACTTTCTGAACTTCTTCAGCGGTGCTGGCAACAAGATCCAACGCAGAGACCAAATTTCTCTGAAGTAATAGAAATTCTTCAGCAGATAGCAAAAGAGGTAAACTATTACTGCAATTTAAAAACCAACTCAAAGTTGGACCTGTTAAGCAATTTTCAGTTTCATTTTTTTTCTTCTACCAGGTCAATGATCACAAAGATAAAGCATCCCATGGCTTTCTCTCAGCTCTTAGACGGGCCCATCATTGATATTGATATAAGAGTATTACGCGACAGTATAGCCTTTTTGTCCTGTATAGTAGTCAGACTCTGACTAAATATCTATTGAGTTCGTTGTTTATAATACTCTTGAAAGATTCCGTTGTATTGTGTTTGCCTTAAATTTCTGTTACAATCTGCGTCTTTCTCCCATTTGTCTGTCAACTTATTCGCCTGTGAATAGGATGGATTCAAGTTTAGCGAAAGTCGAAAATTGAAGGTATCATTCACCCATTAATTCTTTGGTAATTGACTATTGTATTCCATGCTTTTTGAATGGGATCTTTTTCGGTGTACTCCCCTGCACCCAAACCCCTGAAGTTGACTAGTAGAGGCGTTATATGATGAGACCTGAGATGTACAAGGTTTATTTGTAATAAAATTGGTATGTTATTATGCCATTTGATTCCATAAGTATTAAGACACAAGTTGTCATCATTTTCTTTAATGACAACATATAATTTTGTTTTAAGATTGTGCTCAGTCAATTTGCATTAGACTTCGAGAACTTTTATATTGTCAAATAATAAAAAATCACTGTTAGTTATAACTTTTAACTTTTAAGGTAAGTATGGTAAAAAAAAAAAATAGAACTATTATATATGGCTAACTAAATTTTGTAAAAAAATTACATACTATTTAGTATTTACTCAAACTCTTCTCTTGTCAACAAGTGATAATGACCATTGAGACAGAACTTGCTTTTCACCCTAACGAATCGTGAATTAGTACTAATTTATGATACTTTTGTGTATTAGTTCTCTCCAATTCCTGACCTTTGTGAAAGCAACGAACTAAGGAATATCAGAAGTAGTTCGACTTTAAAGTTTTTGAAGAACATCAATGGCTAAGCTGCTTGTTATAGAGAGAGGATGCTTTTCAAAGGATGAAAGAGTGAGAAGGATGTTTTTCAAAGAAAGAGAACTGGAGAAGATTAAAAAAGAAGGAGAAAGGATGTTTTTGTGGTGGTGGTAAAAAAGTTTCAGATTATGTAAAAAAAAGTAGAAATAGATAAAATTACATTTTACAAAAGTTATCTTGATAAATGATTTTTATTAAACTAAAAATATAACCTTTTGCATAAGAATGTTATCTATGTTACTTAGCATTTACGTCTAATTTACTAAATTATAATGATGATACATGTAGGGTCATTAATAATGGCAACTAGGTTATAAAATTGTATCCCTTCTATAGCTTTAGGTATCAATAACAAAATATGAATGTTTATCTTTATTCTCTTTATAGCTTTAATGGTAGTCTTTTAGGTTATGTAGATAGTTATTAGCTTCATAACATCCTTTTAATTCATTCTTTTATCTTTATTTATAAAATAAATTTCAAATAAAGATTAATTCAAGCTGCATTGTTTGAGTGCAACTTATTTATAAGGTGACGGGATAATTTGATCCGTTCGAGTGATTTATCTGTGTATTATTCAAACATATAATTTTTTTCTTAACTGTAATATTTTTTTTTTCATTTTTTATAAAATCTGTTTTTTAGATACTGTACCAAAAAGTTTTGGTCTCCATTTCCCGATACCATCTTTAACATCTATGAACCATCACCATTCTCAAATCTGTAACAACTAGTCATATCGACCATCTCCAAGCCATCATCTATCCATTCCCCTAATAAACTGCGCTGAAACTGAGAGCTGCTGAGTCCTATTAACTTTGATAAATCCCAAACTTTACTCGACACTTCTCAATATAATCTTACAGCTCATGGTTCAGGGTTGAAGAGTGAAGACTGGTTAGTGGACACAGCCGTGAAACTCTTTTATGATTTATGAATCACAACAATTTTCTCTTTGGGGGAAAAAAACTTGATATCAACTTGAGTTGAATTCAGTTTTGGCTAGGCAATTTTTCATTAGTATATCATTATTTGAATTGGAGGGAAGGAAGGGCATCATTAACAACACATCGAGCCAAGAAAAAGAGTTTCTTTGCAAAGTTGGATAAATATTAACATTTTATTTTCATTATTTATTGTTGAATTGGATAAGGTACTAGTTAGAGTGGGAGACATTAAGTCTGCATAAGAAATCTGGGAGACTGCCCCCCCCGCTCTTTCTGCATTTACATGTTCCAGTATCAGATTGTCACTGTCTTGGTGAAGTGCTTCTGCATTTGCATGCATGGGACTCCTCCCAAAACTTATTCTATTTACAGCTGCAGTTCCAAAAGAAACACTTCATAGTTCTGTTGGAAGTCCATTTTGTGTCCATGCAGCATAACCACCAGCCATGTCTGTGAGTCCAGTGAACCCCTGCAGAATCAATAAATTTTTGTCACTATACCAGTCTTTGAGCTCAATTTTTTCAAGATGGTAAGGTATCAAACTATTCTTAGGAAACATGAATGCCAAGAAAAAAAGAAGAAGAAATTCTTCTATATCATCTTTAAAGTGAGTAGGTAAGGTTGTACTCATCCATAAATTTCAATGGTTTAAGATCTTGTTGCACTTCAAATTGAATAACAAAACTGACTTTAAAAACAAGTTAATTTAGAGCAACCTTATTCCATTGTTTCTAAAGCATTGAAAGAGGAACATGAAGGCTGAAATAGTCAATGTAGTTTGTATACAGCTAGTAGTGAAAGACGTCTTGATGTGGAAAAAATAAAACTTGATTTAGACTATCAAACAAACCAGGATGCTTGTTTTCGACTCCAAAATTAAGGCATTGAAGAAAAAAAAAATACTTACAGCAGCTAGCAAGTCACTTGCGGCCATCATAGATCTTTTACCAAGCTCACACCCCTGTGAAACCAGAAGCCAACATCTGAATTAAGAAGGAGTGCTAAAAATAACAGAGAATTTAATGACTCAACAAGAGTTTTATGAAGATAGGCACTCACAACAATAATTTCATCTTCTTTCCTAAAATTTGAAGACACCTCTCTAATAAAGTTGCTATTCTTTGTCATCCCTGAATACATGAATGGAGAATATATTAACAAATTAGACAAAATAAAAATTACATAGGACTACAAGACTCTTGTATATAACTTTACCATATTAGAGTATTAGTTTTAACACGAAATATGCAATCCTCTCTTGCAAGTAACAACTATTGATATTTTAGTTTGAACTTTCGACAAAAGTAATTGCATTTCAAGGATAGGGAAAATTGAGCGTCACTATTGCATAATCTTGAAGTTGAAACTATCAATTGGGTTGGATTCATTGGATGCACAAGATAGTGAAAATAAAATGCCTTGGCAAGTAGTTATATACAAAACAGTGAAAATAGAAAATAATAAAAAATATTTTGAATATTTTCTATATAAATTTTTGAAAATAGAAACCAGAAAATATTATCTCAAACCAAAATGTCAATAAATTAATAGAAGACTCCAAGTCTAAAGAACTATATCAGGTAGCTATTTTTGTTTTTGGAGGTAACTTTGGCATTTGGAATCAACAAAGCAGCTACCGCTATGACTACCACAGTATCACTGAGATGATTATAATTTAATGTACTATTTGAGAATTGAAATAAAACCTGATCCAACTCTGAACATATAAGGTATGTTAATTGCGCCAGGAGCGTGTCCAGCATTGAACTCTTCTGGAGTCCTGCACACAAAACAGGGGGAAGAAGAGATAAGGTTTTGGCTGATTCTACAAAATGATTCCAAAAATAACTCTGTGCTGTTATGTATACGTTAGTGGTGGTAGTAATTAATATTTAATCTCTTACCTTACATCCAAATATCGATGACCAGCTAGAAGAAGTTCGTATGCTACACGCACAGGCACCGAAGTTGGGACTCTAACAGCCTCCAAATTCCCCTGCAGAGCTGCTTCCCTCCTTCAATTACACCATCCATTCACATCACGCTAGTTACCACATACTATTACTAAATTACTAATCACTACTCGTGTCACAAGCTACGTTTGAATTGATGAAAAGAGATTTTAAAAAAAAAGAAGTTAAGTAAAATGGAATGAAATATAATAATATTGTTTAGAGTAGTTTAGACTTTAGCACGTTAGCAGCCTACCACGATTAGAATATGATCCATATTATGCTTATCTTCTGATTCTATTCAGGGTAATGGATCTTTTTTTTTTTTAATCACGAAAACATTGAGATGATAACTTTATTACGTTATGTTCCATACTTCAATCTAATAATTTAATTCCACCCACAGAAGGAGAAAAAACAAAACACTCGTTTCTAGAAGCTTATGAATCATCATGATTCATGACTAACACTTTCTTCACGCTTACCGGAAGCTTGGAAACTTAGGTGGAACAGCAACGCTTATCCGTCGTCCCTTGTGAGGATTCAGGGAGTTTATAACTGAAAAACTGCACGTATGAACACTACAAAGTTTTATAAAGAAAAAAAGAAAAAGAGAGAGAGAGAGAGAGAGAAATAGCATGGTGCTATTAGTATAGAAGAAAATTGTAAAATTAGTTGACCTGGTGTGGCATGGATTCGGTGAACAAGAAGGAGGGGCACGGAAGCAAGCGGCAGAGACATCAAACGTTGTCGTTGCTGTCATTGCTTTCATCGTCGCTGTTTATTGTCTAATTGGTGTTGCTGAGATTCTTACTTCTTAGAATGATATATACTACCCAATGCAAACGAGTGGTTAGCTTTAATATTGATGATCGAGTGCGTAAGGTTGCCGCTCCCAAGCCAAATATTTGAAAGGGTGCATGATATCCTCTACATTTATTTATTATATTTTATTTTTTTGGTTGCAAATATTCTAGAGGTATTTATGTTAAATTAAAAAATATGAGAATTTTGTCTAATAATATGAAAAGAAAGAAGTGCGAAATAAAATGATTGATGTGATTAAGCAAGATAAAAAAAAAAAGAAAATAATACTATCATAGATTCAGAAAATATTGTAAGATTTTGTTATACTGTCTCTTAAAAGTATTAGAAGACTTATAATATAACATAAAGGAGACAATGACATCGTAATCATTCGTTACGACCAGTAATGGGCGACCACGCAATCAACTCTGTTCAAGATTCTTCTTCCTGTTCTTTGTTAAGATAAATCCAACTCCATTATTACACATAAATTGATTTATTTTCTTAGACTTGCTCATTTTGTTTTACTCGTTAGTGTAGGATATGCAGTGTATAAAAAATAAGACAAGTAAGATTTTATATGCGTTTAACGATGTAGTATCAAATAAATCACGTAGGTAATCCTTCACTGATAATGATTTTATCACGGGTTATTTTCTTGTATTATCGCTCTATTTTTTTTGTATAAGATAATAACCTCGTTTGTCAAAGAAATCTGTTTCTCCGAAAAAAATGACACTAAATCTGTAAATTAAAATACACGATACGTATTTTTACGATTGTATAAATGAGTGGTGCATTTTCTGTTTTGGATAGAATCTTGTCAGATGACACGTAATGTCTGGTATTTACGTACGGATAAGTAACAGACTTGGAGAGTCCTGACCCACCACCCACGACTATGAGGTCATGGATAAGGTTCCCACCTCAGAAAGCCCATCGGATTTGGTTGGAGAGATTCTTCTACACGTGGCACCACATCCCCACTTCGTAAGGAACTTATCTTTATTGGGCCTAGATATTTTTGCTCCACGAAAAAATGGCCCATACGAACAGTTACATGGGCTTTATTTAAACGAGGTCCATTAGTTGGGACATGCTAGGAGCACCAGCATTATTGCTGGTGTACCCAGCATTTTTTGAAAATGCCAAAACTGCCCTCCACTGTCTTCTTTCAGAAGCTGTTTTTTTGTGCAAAAATGTTAGCACAATGCTTCTTCTTCGTTTTCTCTCTTTGGTGTGTAGTGCTTCGCCATTTTTTATTTGTTTTTTTGCGATTGGTTGCTTCGGTGAAGGTGTCGGTGTTTATTGTTGCGGCGGTTGGTTCATCATCGACGGCATACGAGGTACGCATTTGTGCTGGATGTGCGTGAGAGAGTGGTTCATAAATCGTATGGATCAAGTTGATCTGCAAGGTTGATACGGATTAAGTTGATCCGTATGTTGATATTAAGCATACGGATCAACTTGATCTGTAAAAACCTTACGGATCAACTTATCCGTAAGCTTATATGGATTTTGGAATTGTACCCTTTATTTAAGTAATTTTTTATTTAATTATTACTTTGTTTTTATTGTCATTTTGCATTTTAACTTAGTAAACTAAAATATCTAAAACCAATATCAACTAGTTCAAAAAATTCAAACATAATACAATTAAAATCCTCAACAATAACACTAAACAATCATCAGTATCCCTAAACCATCAACAATAACCCTACATCCTAATAACAAACATTTTTAAAAATAGAAAATACTCATTTACACTTTTTTTTTAAAATAAGGTACATACAGATCAACTTGATCCGTATGTGAGTTACGGATCAAGTTGATCCGCAAGCTTCATGCGGATCAAGTTGATCCGTATTAAGCTTTGATCAATCATACCAATTGCGGATCATCTACAACCTATGCGAATCATCTACATCCCTACCCTATCACTACTGCAGATCAAGTATAAGACATACGTGGATCAACTATACCCTAAGCACTACACAGCACCACCAACAATGGAAAACCAAACAACGGGGAGGGAGAAGAGGGCTTACCTCAACAATGCCAATGAGCTAAAGAAGAAGACACCAACGGACGCATCGCGAAGGGAGAAGAGGATGCTGAAGAGCGAAGCTGCAGAAGACCAAAACAAAGCTGAAGAAGAAGGCGTGAAAAAAGGAGGTTGATGCTGGGTGCACACAGTCGCAGAAGAAGGAGTCACGGAAGAAGGAGTAGCGGAAGAAGAAAAGGCTGCTGGTGCACAAAACTTTTTAAAATATGCAGGGGTATTTTCCACTTTTACAATTAAGTGCTGGGTGCACCAGCAATAATGCTGGGTGCACCTAGCATCAGCCCCATTAGTCTCATCAAGACCAACGAACTGGCCCAATCAAATGATCCACATGACACCATTGACAATTTTGCTTTGACTCTTCTGTGACTTTGAAGGAAGGGAATGAATGGGATGGTAAGCGAAGTTGCCAGAGACGGTTAAAGCTTTCTCATGGCTACTACCTTTACCCTCGCAACGCTGTCACTACCGTCGTCTTCTCGTGTTTCCATTGGCGGAGCTCCGATTCGCCACCACCGTTCTCCGAACCGGATCGGGTTGTTGCCGCCTCTCAAATGCTCCTCTTTGGAGCCGGAAACCGCCCCGCCTCCTCCCTTCGACTGGACTCACAAGTTGATCGCCGGTGTCGCCGGCGTCGGATTCCTCGAAACCTCGTACCTCACTTACCTTAAACTCACCGGCGCAGACGCCTTTTGCCCCGTCGGCGGCGGCACCTGCTCTAAAATACTCGACAGTGATTACGCCCTCGTTTTCGGTATCGCTTCTTTGTCTTTTTTTTTTTTTTTACCGAAATGTGCTATAACTAATTGAATTGTAAGTAAGCGCTATTGGAATGTGTTATGAACGGCACGGTCGTTTTGCAATTTTTAGGTATTCCTCTTCCTCTGATTGGGATGGCTGCGTATGGCTTGGTTGCTGCACTTGGTGTTCAATTGGCTTCGAAGAATTTTCGTTTTGGGATTGAGAAACCAACTGCTGAAGCAGTGTTGCTTGGAGCCACAACCTCCATGGCAGCTGCTAGTGCGTATTTTTTGTACATTCTAACCACCAGATTCTCTGACTCGTCTTGCTCCTACTGCTTACTTTCGGCTTTCTTGTCCTTCACCTTGTTCTTTGTTACACTCAAGGTAGGTTAGTTATGTTAACCTTTTTTTAAAATCTTGTGTGTTTATGCTTCTTTTCCGTGTTATTGCCTAATTGGCACTTTCTTTCTTCTTCTTTTTTTGAAATTTATGTGATAGGATATTGGATTGCAAGAGGTGTCTAAACAACTGGGTCTGCAACTGCTTGTTGCTAGCTTAGTGATTCTCTCGCTGAACGCATCCTATAGCAATTCAAAATCTGCCTCCTCAAGGTGAACGTTACTTTTTGTGCAACTTGCTTAGGACCTTTAGATCACTTTTAATTTGAGTATTCCATTTGTTTGTGAGATGTGGAACAAATGTGTAATTGTGCTATCACGTATCAATCAATGCCATTTCACAGGCTTGAACAAAACTAGATGAAAAACTAATCTCTAATTGTCATTTTCTATTGCCTTTGCTTGCTGTCTGCCAACATTTCGTTGTTTGGTGTATGCCTTTTTTTCCCATACAATTATACTTTGACTTTCAGGTCATGGCCAATGTTTCCTTAGTGGTTCTTTTTTCTTAGATGTTTCAGTTTTTTTTTGTGTTTAAGTAGACAGGACCTATGTGAAACAATTTTGCACAGCCTTCCTGTGTGTCATGTGACCAAAGCCAGCAGATTAGGATTTCGGCACAAGTACATAGCAAACGGAAGTAGCAGCCCTTGTGTATGACAATGTAATTTGTATAATGTTATAACAGTATAATGTGGACCTGTAAGAAAAAGGGTGCTTTGTTTACTTGGTGGTTACTGGTAGAATTTTTGTTTGAAGGCTAGGTTTATTCTTTCAAATAAACCTTGGATGATTATATGTTTGTTTATTTTGATTTTTCCTAGTCCCATTGGAGATGAAACCATGGTGAATGCTTATGCTTGCAACTTACAATTTGAAATCCTCAACTTTTTTGTTGTCTACTTTTATTAACAGCCTGGCTGAAAATGATCTTCCATATTTTGCAACTGAGATTACAACTCCGTCAAGCCCTTTCGCACTATCTCTAGCAAGGCATTTGCACTCCATAGGAGCTAAAATGTATGGTGCTTTCTGGTGTTCTCACTGTCAGGAACAAAAAGAGGTATGTTGTCACTTATAATCCCTTTCAAAGTTTTTAGCCAGACTGAATGGAACATAAATCATCATAATCCGTGTTGTTGGTTCTTAAAATTGTAGTTGATAGAGAAATTGATAGGTAACCCCCATAGTTACATAATTAGTAGAATAAATGGAGTTAGTTAACTAATTAGGGGTCAGATAGTCAGTTAATGGGTTACTCAGTAAGGAAATTTTAATAATTATAATATATATTTCCAAGAAAAAATAATTCAACCAAACACATTTTAATTATTCCTGGGAATATAAAAAATATTCTCAATCAATTTTAATAGTTAACCAAACACATTTTTTAATAATACCCAGGAATAACATTTTCATGTTATATTCCATGAAAAAAATATTCGCAGAACTAAAAAAATTATCTGTGAATGAAATGCCTCCTTAGTAATGTAATCGTCAATGAAGAACTCACTATCATATAACTACTCGGGAAGATCTTCACCCTGGTTTCAGGATTAGTTGTCAATGGATTCAAAAATATCATGGTTTATTTCTTCATGAAAACTTTCCCCATTATTGCTGCATTCTAACATACTAAATTTTAATTTTTCAACCTATTTTTCTATGCTTGATAATGTCCAGAATGAACAGTTCACAAGCTTTGCTTGCTACAGTTTATTGTCTAACATGTCTTCAAGATAATTGTTCACTTGAACCTGCTGATACAGATGTTTGGGCGCGAGGCAGCCAAGCAGTTGGACTATGTGGAATGCTTTCCCGACGGATTTCGGAGAGGAACTAAAATGATCAAGGCATGCATAGATGCCAAACTAGAAGGTTTCCCAACGTGGATTATTAATGGCCAGGTAAACAGGCAGTAAGCTGTGCTTATAATTTATAACTATGCACCCTCTTTTTTCTATCCAAATTTGTTTCGTTCTAAGTGCATTTGGCATTGGCTTTTCCTGCAGGTTCTAAGTGGTGAGGTAGAATTATCGGAGCTGGCTCAAGTTTCTGGTTACGAAGAATCTGTTCAACCTTAAGGCTGATTGAGCAACAAATGTAGCATTGTAGAATTTGTAGTAGCACATACATTATTGTACAGCTTATAGATGAGTCGTTTGTCCTCTGTAGGCGTATGTGACGTTATGGATCCGTTTAATTTGCATATATTTAAGGGACAAGACAACACAAACTACTTGATTTACATTTGATTTTTTTTTAAAAAAAAAAAACTTATGGGACAACACAAAAGAAATTGGACAACACGGAACAAAAACGTAAATCTTGTTATCCACTAAATCACATTTTTTTTTTTGTCTCAAGTACAAAAGATGTATAAGATAAAAATACTCGCTGTATGTTTTTTTCTCTCACATAAACTTACTGAAAAACCGTTCTTATCTTATATAGATGGTTACCATATTTTTTTGAGAATTTTTATATGGTTACAAGTGCAAAGCTTTCCTTTTATCTAATATAATAAGCTTTTGTTTAACATTGTTACATTAGTACGATATATAATAATAATACATTAAACGTCAAAACTTCTCCTCAGCAAAATTGTGTTCAATGTGCATTTGAATGCAAAAAATAATTAAATCAAACACACACCCTAACTCATGCTGGTGCTTGGACAAAACAAAATATCCCCTACTTCAATTCATATGGTTCAAAAAAATTAGAATTTTTATTTATTTTTACTATTTCAATAATGATATCCACTTAAATCTTAATATGAATACAACTTTTTTTAATTCAATTTGACTTTTGATGATTAGCCCGTATAAAAAATGTATTTTTAAATACATTAATATAAAACAAATTATTTATTTTATTTTTCATTTAACTCGTAGAAGATCACTATAAAAAATCATTAATGTTTCAGCAAAAAAAATCATTAATGTTTTTTAACAAAAAAAAAAAGTTAAAAAATTATGTAAACATTTGACAAAGAAATTTAACAATACTTTTAGATCGAGTAAAAAGTAATAAATAAATACGACGAGCAATTCGCCTCCAAAAAAAAAAGGTGCAAGTTATGCAAAAGAAGAAAAAAAAGAGTTAATAATCTAAGAGGAATCGTAGAGTTAATAGTTTTTTTTATCCATTGAGGAGTTCATAATATTTTTCCATTTTATTATAAATCTAAATTTACTCTTTTAATTGTATTTTTATTTTAATTTACACTCAATATTTGATATATATTAAATTATTAATCAAGTAATTGGACATAAGTGATTAATATGTTAAAATTAAAAATAAATCATTTGATTCTTAACAGAAACAATTTTTTACCATATTTTATTTACCTCCTGTTTAAGATCGATCTAGATTAGTCAAGACTTCTTTCTCTTGATGAACTAGAGGGTTAAGAAAAAAAACATTAATTCTTAATTATTAATCTAAAATTTATATAATCAAGGTAAAATTTAAATATATAATTATACTTAAGAGCAAATATTAAATATGATAAGGATCGTTTATCTATAAAAAAATAAAATAAAATCCATGAAGGTAAATATACTTAATATATAAAGTTAACTTTTTCTTATAACATTGCGAAACACACAATTTACTTTTTTTTATAGAAAAAAAATACTAAACCAAGATGTGGAGCTAAAAATTATTGAAAATTATAAAGTCCTTACAACACCACATGAATCCTTAAAAAAAAAAAAGCCTAAGAACGGTTTGGAAATAGTCTTCAACCGACAATATACGTGCCTTGGTTGTATTCTCAGAAGCCTCTCCTTTATATAAACACAGACCCTGCATCTGTTTTCATTGTGGGACTTTTACAACTTTTACTTTGTTCCACCTGCCTAAGGTCCAAGGACGTGGGAATTCCCTGTTTTTGCTTTCCAAAACATCTCTATTATTCCTCATTTCATCATTTTTTGCTAAACAAAGAAAAAAAACAGTCTAATATCCAGTTATTCATGACCTATATAGAGAGTCGGTCATATTAGATGATAACACTTCTCATTTTAATAACGTGAAAACTTTAAATATGAGTTTCTTTTTGGTACATTACTATACACAGATAATTAAAATTAAAAATTATTCACTGATCATATGATCATTTTTAAAAAAATATTTTTCTTTTAATCTTGATAGTTTATTAATTTATATTTATAGTTTTCATTTCTCTAGAATAATTCTTATTTCAACCTCTCTCTCAATGTATAAAGGTGTTAGATGATAAAATCTCATGAATAATCGAGGATGAAAGTAGAAGCAAACTGTGAGCTGCTGGAAAACATACATAGGGTGGCAAAAGTTAAGTAAAAAAACTCATTTCAGATACAAATTATTTTATCCAAATGAATTATTCTGTCTCCCTCATGAAAATTAGAAGATTTTAACTTTCTATAATGCTTGACTTGCCACTTGCCACTCGACAGGGCCTCCGTCATATAAAGCAAGAAAATATTATACAAATAAAATCCTAAAAGAATATTGTTACTTTTTTCTTCTTCCAAATATTGAGGAAAATTTTCATTAAAGGATATTTATATGATTTTGTTTTGTTTTAAAATGTTTAGTTGACATATTAGTTTTAATGTCACATTTATATTTATTTTATTTATTGCTTAATTTTACTATTTTTTTATCTTTATACATATAAAAGTTAAATTTTTGGGCATTATTTTTGTTTAAACTAAGATAAAATCATCATTTTAAATTGGGTAAATATGTTTTTAGTTCATTAATTATTTAATAATTTTTGTTTATAATCCTCTATTAATATATTTGGTAGATTTTGGTCTCTCAATTATTTTTTGTTTGATTTTAGTCTTTAATGTTATTCTTTTTGTTTCTAAGATCATTATGTAAAAATTGATTTGTCTATTTTTATAAGACATTTTTTAAATTTTAAATATATTAATTATTTTTTCTATATACCTATATTTTACTGTTCTCACTCACTCAAAATATTAATGGATAGAGAGATAAAAAAAATAACTTTAAAATGATGATTGATAAATTTAATATAATTAATTAAGTTAATTATTTTTCTTAAGAGCAGGATTAGTTAAAATACAATAAAAGGGTAAATATTTTCGTTTAAACGTGACGTGAAAATAATTTTTGGCAAATAATATTTCTGGCTGCTAAAACTCCAAAAATTGCTTAGATAAGAAGTAATATTAAAAAACTTCTGGCGATTTTAAAGCGCCATAATCATTTTAAAGTTAAAAAAAATAAATTACACCAACGTCAGTTCTGCTCCTTTTCTCCCTCCTCCTTCTGCTGCCTCTCCTCAAATACGTCAGCGGCGGCGCTCTCACTTGAATCTAAGTATCTTTATGTGTCTCTGTTTGTGTTAGAGTTGTATTAATCTATAAATGATATTAGTCGAAGAGTTTTTTTTATTTTTTTTAATGGAATCTCGATGATGGAGCCACTGCTCTGGATATGTCAATATTGACTACTTCTCAGTTTTGATCTAATCGGCTGGATTTGTTAATTGTTAGAATCATATTAAGGGTGAAGTTCTATTTTATAATAAATTAATAAATTGTTTTATAATTGATAGGAATAATAAAATAACTTAAAATATAAATTCAATTTAATTTTAGACATAACCTTGTGAATAATTTAGGATTAAAAATGAAAGAAAAATAAAATGATAGCCAACCATATAACTGAACTTCATCCTGATAGTAATTTTTAAACTAACAATATCAGACAAACAAAAAAACGATAAATTTCTCCTATTATTATATCAAATCACCAAATAATAAGTCAGCATAAAATAAAATAACTTTTTCTATCTTACATTTCTTTTCATGGCCACCCATCAATTTCAAGATCTCAAGTATCTATAGTGAGATTCGAATAAGTATCTCGTAATTTTTTAAATATAATTATAGCTTATAAAAAATGTGTTTAGACTATACCATCTTTTTCCACTTAAGTTTTATAGACTTGATTTTGATGCACGATTAATATATTTTTTTAAATATTATCCTCTGATTATATATTAACAAAATCATTAAATAAGTTTTAAAAATTAAAGAAAAGATCGATTTAATGTAATATAAGATTTAAAATTTAAGATTAAATAGAGATTGAAGTACACAATGACTTTTTTTTTCCTAAACAACAAGAAAAGTGAAAGGAAAGATATTTATACCAATATACGAAGAGAATATAATTTTAAGTAATTTTTTTTTGTCTTCACATTTTTTTAGACTTTCTACTACTTTTATATTATTAGTTTTTTATTCTATTATTTTTTATTAACTGTATTTAATTTTTTTATTATTTAAAAAATTTAGAGAGACACCACGGAGTGTCTCTCATGTTTAGGTCCTCTTTTTCATTACTTAGAAAAAGAGTGAATCATCGATTTAAGTATAAATACTATCATTCATGGTCTGGACAATTAGACATTCAAAGCAAGAGGGGAACTCTACCTTTGAGATAAAGAAAAAATCAATGGGATAGAAACATAAATTTTGGTGATATTTGGATAACCCCAAAACACGATTATCACTTTCATTCAGTTACCAAAACGGAAAAAGGAAAAAAGAAACAAGACCCATGATTTGCGTTCAAGATTTTTCTTTTTGTTGTTGTTGAAGATCTGCTTTCAAGATTTGAATATTGAACAATTTGAACTTATTTTTTTCGTTATGACCACGTATGAAATTGGAAAAGAAAGGTCAAAAGCTGAAGATAAGAGATACTAATAAACAGGATAAGCTAGTTTAATGAAGTACTTAAATTTTAAATAAATAAACAGATTGATTTTTTACGCTAGAGACAATCACATACAATAATTGCAGTCAGTAAAACCACGAGACAGCCACTCTGGTTTCATTAGCAAAGTCGTTTCACCATTACACCATTCTTATGAATTAATTAAAATATTTTTTTTTTCATTGTGTGTTCGAATTATGATAAAGAATTTATTAAAATAATATTTATTCTATCATCATCTTTACCGTGTTTGGATTTCTTTTACAAACGTAACTTTCGTTTCCAAGAAACATCACTTGTCTTGTTTTTGCGATGAATATGTGCTGAATTTCGTGTCTTCACATCTCTATTAACAAAACAAACGCCCGTTAAGAAAATTATATAAATAACATAAAAATTATTGGATCTTGATGAGCAATATCCACCCATGCCTTAATAACATTAGTTAAATAATTAAAAATAAAAAATATTTATTATGAAAATCGTAACAAAATAAAAAAAATATGAATAACATAATTTTATATATTAAAGAATTTTTTTCCCTTTTAATTTTGTAATCAATGCTCTAAGATGACTTGTTAACATTGCTGAAAATATTTAATATTTACCTTCTTTTAGAATAACTTAAAATATTTGACAAGATATGTTAAATAGTAAATACTTTCCCATCATATGGATAATCAACGATAATTACGGCGGGCAAAGCGAGGTTCCTCCATGAACCATGATGAAGGATCGTACGGCTGGGATCGCGTATGCGAAGGGAAGCCAGATGACACTGACGTGGGGCCCACAGAAAGGAAGATTCTTTCGAATATACCTTATGGCCGCGCAACTGCAGCATGCTCTGATTACTTTCATTCATTTTTTCTTTCCCTCCTTCTGACTGAGTCCTTTACCTTACCCATTTATTTTTCCCTTATTTGTTTTCTCTCGATATTTGTCCATAATAACGTTCTCTTTGTCCCTCATCTTATCCTGCACCCACTCCCTTATAACCCCCCCTACTTCACCACTTCACAATCAATCTTCTTTATCCACTCTCTCTCTCTCTCTTAAAATTAAAACTAAGCATGTGCTCTGCCATATCCCAAGTGGAACAAGAAGAGTTGCTCGAAAAATTAGAGGTGTTCAAGATCAAAGGCAGGGACAAGCATGGCCGCAAGATCCTTCGCATTATCGCCAAACTCTTCCCAGGTAGATTGATTAATTAATTAATTAAATCCCTAATTCTTAATTAATTTTTTTATGTGCACCAAACTGAGGGAGTCGTGTACGTATTGTTTGCCGTACGACAGCGCGGTTGGTGAGTGTTGATGTTCTGAAGAAGTACCTGGAGGATAAGGTTTTCCCGAAGCTGGGGAAGAGGAAATTCGTGGTGCTGTACGTGCACACCGGCGTCCAGAGGAGCGAGAATTTTCCCGGAATCTCCGGTCTCCGGTGGATCTACGACTCGATTCCGGCGAACGTGAAGGAGAACCTCGAAGCCGTTTATTTTATTCACCCGGGCTTGCAGGCCCGCCTTTTCCTCGCTACCTTCGGCCGTTTCCTCTTCAACGCTGGGTATTCATCCATCCTTCACTAATTCATTCAATTATTATACAAATAATAATCATCATAACCAATTGTAGATCCACAAGTATATATTTTATCATTCAGGAATAGTTGGGAAATCGTGATTCACCGCAATTATTCAATGCATGCATTCCGCTCAATTTACTCATCACCTCTAAATTACTCACTTGCATGGTTTATCGGTTTGATATAATTACTTTTTTATATTATAAATTAAAATATACAAATTAAAAAATACTACCTCTCACTCTCTTCATTATTAATTGGACATTTTAATATATTTTTTTTAAGAATATTTACCCTATCAGCCAAACCTGGAAAATTCTAACTCAATCATTTCAAATTATTATCTTTATCTTTTTATCTATTATTATTTTTATTTCTAAATTGAGTTTTAAATTTTTATTAATAAATTTAAAGATTTTTATTTATAATTTTAATTTTTATTTCAATATACAAATATTTTCAATGTGAATTAATTACTAAATCATCGATAATATGATTTCTAAAATTGTTATCATGAATTAATAATTTATTAATTTGTGATCGGATTACATAGATATATTTTATTATAAATTTCAATTATACCCCTATTAAATTTATTGTAGTTGTTAATTGCGTGTAAGTTTCATTACTATGTGTGTTTCTTTTATTGTTTTGATTTTGATGGGGTTTGATTGCGTGTGATAGGCTGTATGGAAAGCTGAGGTACGTGAGCAGGGTTGATTATCTGTGGGAGAATGTGAGGAGGAACGAAGTGGAGATTCCGGAGTTTGTGTTTGATCACGACGAGGATTTGGATTACCGTCCGATGATGGATTACGGATTGGAGAGCGATCACGCTAGAGTGTACGGTGGTGCTCCAACTATGGATTCACCCGTCACCACCTACTCCATGAGGTGCATCTCATAGGATTCCCGATTCCTCTCCAGGATATCTGCGCCTCTTGTTTTTTGTGCGTTAGGTAGATTGGGCCTCCCTGTTAGTTATATGGGCCCATAGCTATGTGGTTGTTGATATTGTGCAGAAAGAAAAAGTAGTAAAACAAGCTTTTTTTAGGTCTTGCTAATGTGTTAATACTTATCCAATAGCATTTTCGGTTTTCGTTGGATGATTCAGTTCAGTGATATTTCAAAATGAATTCCACCGGCTGATTCTTTTGATACTCTTTAGGTATATAGGTCTTTCCATTCTTCACATTTTCTTATTCTTTTTTAAAGGTCCAATAAAAGCTTCTCAATCTTACCAAAACCTCTCCATTATAATAAAATATCCTTTGAATAAAACTAACTAGTACTATATTGTGATTCGTGTATTGTAAAAGCTCATGAATACATATATAAAATATAAATTATAATCTTAGAATTAATTTTAAAACTCTCCTCTATCTACAAAGTATTTGCTTAAAGCATCCACCAATATGAGCTAATCTATTATCATCAAGTTGTCAAGTACCCTGAGTGGCGACAAGCAATGGTTGAGTAGGTTACTGCACTTGAATCCAATCATACATTGAACATCCGTCTCTTTCCCTAAAAAGAAGTTGAGGTTGTAGATAGTTGTAAAAAGTAGAGTGTAAAGTTGATGGTTCCCTTAACTTAATAGACGCAAGGCTCAACTTGTCGTGAAGATTGGCATATATTTTGTTATTTTCATCATGTAGCTAAACCTACTTCAGTGTGGTATTGTTTCTAACATATCTTTTAAAGCGTAATCTCAAATTTGTTTTTCAGTCGTTATTGTTTTTTAACTTGTGCACTCTTTTTCTTTGGATGTTATATCGATCGGATTCAAACCCAATTCTTATGGGATTGTCTGATTTGTCTTCTTATGGGATTATTCTTTTATGGCAATTACCATATACATCAAGAATGTCGGTTTTAAATTTTTGCACTCAACACCAGAGGACATGAAGTCTTGTAAGTAGTTCTCAAGATAAAAGGGAAAATAAAAACAAAAAACTCCCACATACATATGCACACGAAAACGTGTAAGAGAAATTATTCAAAATCTTATCAGAACAAATAGTTAACAGTACCAGTAAAATATAAATCCATAAACCCAATCTTATCACCATGACATATATACACGTCTTTTATGGATTTATATTTTAGAGATTCATATTTATTGTAAATATGGGAATTACACACCCACACAAACAAGTTAGATGAAAATTTCACAATTGAAATCTTAAGTGTGATTTACCAACATAAAATATGAATAGATCTTCATCAAATATATTTGAATTACTATATAGATGCATAGTTCTCAATAATATAACAAATCTTCTGTAAAAAATAAAATAAAATAACATAACAAATCTATATCCATTTTCAAAGTCTTCAATTCTATCTATGAGATTACAAATTAAAGTTATAAATCTCTTACTCAATTCTAAAATGTTAAATAAATTGTGTCAGTCTAGCCCAATGGACTGATCCTCAGGTTTGGTCCAATAGGTTGTGAGCCGACCAATCCCACCTCAACATATTTACTATCAACATCCTATTTTATATTCATAATCTTAGGATAACTAATCATATCTTAAGCTATATCTTGATCATGTTGTAACAATATGTTAACCATATCTTAACTGATTATATTTTTTTCTATGGGAATATAAAGATATGATATAATCAGACTTCATCGTAATTGTGATATAACTCATATCTCATCCAAGAGCAAAGACATAATACATTTTTATTTTCTAGAGCAGAAGACCTCTAATCCAACGGAGGAATCCTATTCCCAAATACAAAGGAAGACTTAAGGGAATAAAAGCTTACTTGTTGTACTTATATCAACAAGTCAACAACTGATATTGGGTCAATTTTTTTAATCACTCATGCTAATTTGTTGTAATCTATAATAGTATAAACAAATAGTTTGTGAAATTCATAAAGTTTTGTAAAAAAAAAAAACAACAATAATCAAGTTGAAAGTACGTGGCCAAGGACTTCCATCACCAGAAATTAGGCAGTGGTACTTATTTGTATTTTACAAATGTAGTTTTTGGCAAGTATCTTGTCTTACATTATTCTTCAAATATTATTATGTAAAATACGTCACCTGAAACAGAAGCAGACATTTTAAAAAAAAACTCAAAACCACAAATTACTTGCTTTTTTAGTAGAGACCGTCCACTTTTTTTTTTATAAATAGTTCTATTTGAATTAGATAGAATAATGATAAAAAAAATTATCCGAATATTTAACAAATTGAAACTTGAAATTACTAATTAGCAGTAAGTTTCAACAATCCTATGCTAATTTATTCACATGATGATACAAATTACTAATTTATTCGTTAACATTTTTTTCTTCAGTCCTCACATGGATGCTTATTTACGGACGGTGAAAATAAAAATAAAAAACAAACCATTACTCATAGTCCTTGGGATCAGATCCTAGGCATATTATTGAAGAATGGTTTGGATCCAGATTAACTCGTTTCAATTAATAACAAAAAAAAAAAAAAACCCCCACTGTTAACAAATTATTCAATATTTTGGTTAGGTGTTTACTAACAGCTAACAGTCTCACCAGATTTGCAAATTGCAATCTTTGCTTGGCCCTTGAGAACGCGCTAACTGCTAAGTTACGCGAGGGATGCGCAGTGCGCACCCTCTATCGTCTCTTCTTTTTTCTTCTTCTTCTTCTTCTTCAGAGTTTAGCCAGTTGAATTGAACTAGTAGCTTTCTTTTAAAATTAAAATTAGAATCATTATCGTTTATCACACTCCAACAACGCCTTTCGCTCTTACCACCCTCGCGGGTCATTTTCTTGGGAAAACTCGTTTCCACCAAGAAAATCGATTTCCCTGGAAACAAACACTCGCGAATCTCCGATGCGACTCGTTTCACTTTAATTCGATGATGATCGCCACTATATGCCGCCCTGTGCGTTCCCCGTGGGAGGAACCAATGGATCGCTGCTTCCGATTTTTTCCATGCCTCGCCGATCCTGGTACGGAATTCTTCTTTCTTTTTTCTTTGATTTTTTTTTTTTGCTTAATATGTGCTTTATCCGAATTTAATTTCCTTTTTCTGATTTTTTTTTACCTCGTTGTAAATGTTGTTACCTGAATTTCAGGTCGAAGGTCTTCGTTGTGCTTGAAGTTGTGCTTAGTGACGATTCACCTGATTTATGCTGGCGTGCTCTTCTTGTTCGATGGGGATTTGATAGAAAGGACTAAGAAGGAGCCGTGGCGAGTGTTCCTTACCTTTATTATATCTTCTGTGACTTTAAATAAAGCTGCATTTTCTGCATTGTGTAATGTGTATTATACTATTATGCATGTCATGTATGTACAAGTTAGTGCTTCAAAGCAGTTTTGGATTATTGCTATAATTTTTCTGATTTTCTATTTTTTTCGCTTGCTTTTGTGTCAGGTACACTGCTTTATACTTGCTGCTGTTCGTTGTTACTTTGATACAATACTTTGCTACCTCTCTTTCTTCTCCAGGGTAATAAACCATTTGCTTACTTGTGATGAAATTAATACTGAATGTGACGAGGGACCGAGATATTTTTGCTTGTGTATCTACCTGATGTGGTTTATTTTTTGTTGCTGATTTTTTTTGTTTGCAGCTATGTACTTGAAGCCATGCTGACTGTTAACGAGAGAAGTGCAGCGAACAGAAAGGCACCAGAAACATCGAAGTAGGCAACCCTACTTTTCCTGTATAAATTTTGTTATTAGGAAAATGGATTTAGTAACATGTGAAGTAACCTTATGTTTCTGGCCTCAATCGGCTTTGAGCAGAAATGGGAGCTACGTAATTTCCACAGAGGGAAATCTGATTGCAAGAAATGGTTCAGGAAGCTATTCATCATCTTGGTCGAAGTTGGTGGCTGACTTGTATCCTTTCTCGATCAGGTAGATAGGACTGTCCCGTGGCTTCTCCAATTTCATGCCCTACTGGTTAAATTTTCAGAAGTTATTTATGGCTTTCTTCTCCTTGCAGAACATGGACATGCACCTACTGCAATATGGAGCAGGTACTATGAATGACATTCTACACTATGTATAAATGTTATGGCTATTGTATATGTCTTTTCATATTTTTTTGCTTCTTCAATGCATCTTTGGGTGATGATGTTGCATTCATTTGATGGTTTTAGGCCGATCAAAAAAAAAAAAATTGATGGTTTTAGTAGTCAACATTTCATTTTGTACAGCATCATAATAATTCACTGTAAGGATGTAAGAAACTATGTGTTAATGCTGCCATGTCTTGAAGTATCATCATTGAATAATTAAATACAATCATTATAATATTGTTAGCCTTTCACACATGCCACTCTACATCTTGTATCTGTAAAAGTATTGTTGGGTTTTGGTTTTAACATTTGTGATCTGAATTCTTGAATCAGCAAAAATACCTGAATCAATTTTTTCATTCTGGATTGGATGCTTGTATAAGATGCACGAGAAAGCAATATTTCCATGGATAATGAAAATATGGATTGAGCTACACTTCATAAACAGCCTTTTACCTGTGTTATATACATGACTGTTAGGTTTAAAGCACATTATGAAAACCAGAGACCTCTCTTTTGGTTTATAATAATTTAACTTCTTGATTTTGATGATAAATTATTTTGTTGGATGCCATTATGCAGCCTCCACGAGCAAAACATTGTCATGATTGTGACAAGTGTGTTCTTCAGTTTGATCATCATTGTGTTTGGCTTGGTAACTGCATTGGCCAGGGTAATCACTGTAAATTTTGGTGAGTTAATGTTGAGATGTGAAACTAAAAATTTGCATTTTGGCATCAAGATTTTCTATTGTAGACTTTATCTAAGCTATCTTTTTTTTAGATAAGAAATTTCACTTTGACCAATAATAAAATTTTTGCTCGATGATATTATTATTTCATTTGTAATTAGTCTTGATACTTAGATGAAGGATCAGTGGCCTGGAAATGCAATCACTGCTAATTAGCCGTAGAATGTCTTTTGTTTGTTTCATTATCTTGACATTTGTTCAAACACTTTTAGTTTCAATGTGCACTTAGTCTTCTTTTTTCAAATTTCAATATTAATTATAGGCCTGCAAGAAATGAGTGGATGGACTCAGAAACATATTTAGAAACTTAATTATGTTATCCTTACATTATTTATTTTTACTGCTCATGCACTTTTATTTTCCCATTGAGTTATATGTCCTACTAAGTACTGGATGTATTTAATGATTATAGATAATCTTAAGCAAATTGTTGATATAAACTCTTTTTCTCTCTATATATATGTAGATAAGGGGGGAGGGGGGCATTTCAAGAGAGAATTGTTCTCACTCAAGACAACAACAAATCTTGATCATACAATTGTACACAGATGGCTAAGACTAAGATTGGTTTTATTCAATTTTAATATTGACCATCTATATATAGTTGCATAACCAAGATTAGTTGTTCTCATGAGAACAATTCTCACTTGATATGCTTCCTCTATGTATGTGAAAGCATTGTAGTTTACTATGCTTGAACACTTGTGAAATTTATGAATGGGATTATTTTTATGGCTTATTAAGGAAATGCTATTTACCTTGTGAAGACTTTGGCTATGCTCTCCTTGTAATCAATAATATGTCAGCATTATACAAGGAAATAAGTTACTTATTTTATTAATTTCGTATATATCTTTGTCTAAATATATTTCTCTCACTATGATTTTTTCTTCCTTCCTGTCAAAATGCTTAGGTGGTACCTTTTTGAAGAGACAGCATTGTGCCTTTGGACTGGTGTCTTGTATATTTCATACCTGAAGGCTCACATTACAAGGGTTTGGTATGATATCTTCATTCTTTAGGATAAATATTTAAACTCCTAGTATTATTATTATTAATTTTTTTGGGGGGGCGGCTGTTACTGGCTTGTGTATGCAGCCAGATCCTCACAAGTAGGGGTGTCAATTTGGACCTGCAAACGGGGATCCCTGCGGGGATTCACCAGGAAAAGGAAAATAAGCCCATCCAAATTTATACGTTCAAAAGGGGCAACAACACACAGACTTGGAGTGATAACCCTAAACACCCTTTCTCTGATATGCGCGGCTAGATCTTGGAGAGGAGCTACGCTGTCGTTGTGTGTTTCTTTTTTTAAAAAAAAAATTTGGGGTCCCATAGGGACGAGGATGGGAAAAAAATCCCCTACAGCGGGGATCGGGGACGGAGGGTTAGTTGGGGGTGGGGAATGGGAGTTGGGGAGTACTCCCCGCCCCCGCCTTGCCCTGTTGACATCCCTACTCACAAGTGGAGAGAATATTTCTCTGATTAGATTACAGCCTTTCAAAGCCAATAACCTTACCTTTGTGCCAAGGCTCACCCTCTTTAGGTTAGGTGAGGCTTGACATAATGGCCCAGTTTTACATTTAAAATTTATCATGAGGTCTTCCGTAATCAGAAAGGAAGAAAGTCCTATTCTCCTTCTTTCTGTAATCTGAAATTGGATCATTACCTTTTTATGCTCTCAGGTGGCAGGATGCGATCATGATAATTCTCTTGATCACTCTGTTAGTTTGTCTCGTCTTTCTTCTCCTCCTACTGCTATTCCATAGGTAATTTTCGTAATACTATGTCCTGATTTTTGTATCTAGCGTAAGATTGCTTTTTATATAGGTCTTTCCTCTGTTCTTTGCTGTATTTTTTTTTATTTAGAAAACTGGGGGGGTGGGGTTCTATGCCAGAATTCTAACTTTGCCACTTATTTAATTTAATGTGTGTGAACTGTGAAATATTATTGTCCTATGTGCTGTACATACATTTTGGTTTTATAGCTTTGAATGTTTTCATTCCATCACCTTGATGCTCCAAAAAGTTGGAGTCAAGAAGCCATATATTTCGTCTATCTAAGGAAGACTAAATGGAGATATCTGGATGACAAAATATTTGCTTTAAGGAAGAGTAAAACTTAAATCTGACACTCCTGACCTCAGAACCCAATTTATGATATTTAGGAGGTTTTGAAAGACAGTCTACCCAGCTTGGCCTTTCACCGATTCAAAATAATACAAGTTAAGAATAAATGGCTACAAATAATGTGTGAAGTGCTTGAATAAAGAATGCATAGTGGAATGACTCATTGGTTTTTGAGTTGTTCAATGAGTTTGCTACTATTTTCATTTTCCATCTAATCTAATCTTAGCAGTTCTGTGTGACTGTTTTGCCAATATAACCATATGGATAATAAAATATTGAACTTGTTCTTTCTCTTTTACACTCTGGCCCTTTTTCTCCTTTATGTTGAATGTATGGTTGAGCATCCAGGTTTAACACAGAATATATGACAGCTGTTTTGTCTTTTCTGCAGTTATCTTATTTTAACAAATCAGACTACCTTTGAACTTGTAAGGAGAAGACGGATTCATTATCTAAGGTTAGATAAATTAGTCTCCTGATGTTTTTGTATTATTTCATATTTTTACCATAAATCATTAGATAAAACATTTTGCTAGAATGTGATTCTTTTTTTGGGTGTTGCATGGCTTTTAATTTATTAGCAAGATCTATGTTGATGTTAAATGGTTGATGTCTGGGTTTGGTATTTTTTTTTATCTGCCAACTATGTTTTTGGGTATCTATGATAAACGCATCTAACTAATCTGCAGGGGAATTCCGGAAAGAGTGCATCCATTCAGTAGAGGAGTTCGTAGAAATTTATACAATTTCTGCTGTACAAGGAGCACCATATACGGAGTCGAACCATTGCCTACCCCTGAAGAGATAGAGGAAAAATCAAGGCCGTACACATGCTTGGATGCTGTAACTTGTCGATGTTGTTGATGGTTTTTGTACAAGTAGAAGTCTTTCCGTCTAGTAGTTTAATCGTGAAAACTCAGAAGTATGTCGATGTACCCTTTTGCTTTAGATGGGTAGGTGTTATCTTTAGGCAATTTGCTTCATGACATCTTCTGTTCTTCATTTTTTCCCTAAATTTTGGAGGTAGAGTTCCAAGTTAGATGTACAGTTGCAGTGCTATTGTGTTGTTTTGTTTTTACTGTTTAGTCTGTAGACCTGGATATCCAGCTATTATCAAACCGACTACTGCCTGGAACGCTAGAGACAGAGAATTTATTTTAGTTAGTTGCATGCCATGGTGGGCGTTGGCCCCCCTCAACACTTATTACAGTCTCATGAATTCACTGTTATTTTACCCCCAGAACTTATCTAGCTCCACTCCTGGTGCTTGCAGTTGAAGTGGCAGCTTTGCACTCTTGCTTATATTATATTTGTAGGCATTTAAGTACTCGTGAGATTAAAATGGACCGTGACAAAAGAAAGACTTGACACTCTTGTGAATTAGCATTTCTTGAAATATTTCCGGTTGCTATTTCCGTTTCCAATTTTCCATACCTTGTAGCATGTTTGGGTACAATTTTTAGCTAGACATGTGAATTTTGTGAAGCAACTAGTATTGGCTTCTGCATCAAAATGAAAATTTGACGAGGAAATCAAACAATACGTGAGTCTACAACTCCATTCCGAGCACGCATTAAAGAGATGGCGATCAAATTGCGTTGGGCTTGCTACTATTTGATTGTAGAGTGATACAGCTCATCATAATGTCAATTTTGCCTTGAAAGAAAGGAAAAAGCCAAAATAGAGAAAATAGTTACCTATCTCGTATGTGTGTTAAGTTGTTTTTTAGCCTGTTTGCCTCAGTAAGGAGTTACACACTTACACGATTATCAAAGTGACGCGAGTAAATGTATTTTGTTTTTTCAATTTTACTGAAATTCCATTTGATACAAACAGGTCTTTGTTAAATGTCACTTATATAACAGCGTTATTTTAAGTTCTTCCGGTTATTGTGAAATCTAATTGAATAGTGATAGCTCGTCATTGATACAAACAGGTCTTCGGCCAGCTTGTGTAGTTGTGTATAGTGATAGCTCGTCATTGAATATTTGATACATCATGATAGCTCGTGTGGTATTCTTAAATGCATCAGTTTGTTAGGTTTCAAAGATATTTGAATGATATTAAATTATTTAACGGTTTAATAGTATATATTTTCACGTCTGAACACGTTGTCTGTGATACTAGTAGCCATCACCATCGCACTAGAAGTTAGAACATGGACCAACTGTGATGTTGCCCCTTTGAAGTACCCTCTTTTCAAATGTTGTATGGCATGTTTCAAAATTTGCTAATAACCCTTCATCGCCTTTGACAATGCCACTGTATTATTGGGGCTGCTTGAGCATGACATAAGGATAAGTATACAAGTACACATTAAGCCGCTGTATTTGGATTGACAGAATAAGTTAGCGAATACATTATGATTCTATTAATACAAGTTTATTTATCAAACTATTTTTTTGTATAAAAAAAGTAATAAATGAATTATTCCCGCCTTGGTGGTGTGTGATTAGTATAAGAGCAATGATTTTTTTTTCCCAGAAGAGCATTGATTTTTTAACATCCTAATTTTTTAAATACTTAATTAACATTTTTTTAATTTTTTTTTCTATCACGTCAAATCATCTTTCATATTTTTATGTCCATATTTTTTCTCTCCCTCTCACTAGGTGTTAAAAATGATAGAGTGTCCAAAAATATTTTTTGTTAGTATTAAGACTTTTGAGTGTGTCAATTATATAAATAATAATAGAGTAAATGGTAGAGAATCAATAACTATTGGGAGATAAATATTTATCTTATGTGTGTTTAAGATTTTCAACAAAGATTTGTTGCTGCTTTCGATGAAGATAACTTCATATCAATATTAAGATTATAAAAAAAATTCATGATTACCAAAAAAAGAGTGAGGTGTATAGAATATTATTTTGTTCTCAAGGTAATTTAGACATTAAATTTACTCAATTAAAAACTACAAATTATTTATTGAACTCTTATAGTTTTGAATTGCATAATCTCTAATTATTTTACGCAGCTTTCATTTGTTTTTTTAATATTAAACATAATGTATATAGTGGTTGAGTTTTTCTTCTCTTATGCCTTGTGAGCTTTTATTTTTCCTAATTTTAGTATAACATAACAGCTTCAAATGAATTATATTTTCAATTACGTGCTTTTGTTAATAAAAAACAATATTATCATATTCAATATTAACAGTGGATTGACAGGCGCAGGATAATATCATATTATATAATACATAGTATAGTATTTTATATTATGCAACAGAAAACATTGACTAAATATTATTAAATTTTATGCTTTCAATTTTTATACTATATCCGACTTCATCATATCATATATGGCAAATAAACTCTTTAAGTATTTTTCAATTTCCAGAACAAGAAAATTTATACAATCTTGATTTACCTTCCCCTCCCCTTATGTAGTTAGTGATATTTATAAAAATGTCACTAAGGGAAAATCAACCTAGAACTACAAAGTGAGGTTACGAATTAGAATTTCTCAACAAAAAAAAAAGAAAAAAAAAAGAAAGACAACCCTTAGTAAATCTCTTACTAATTAATTACCTCCCAACATCATTTTCCTAGTACTTCTTTTCACTCTGTATGTGAGACTACTGAGGATTGAAGAAGCTCACATTAACACCAGTATCAACGATAACATATAAACTAGCCGCAACCAATATGGCACTCAAAGCCACACCCAATGTCCCCAAGAACCAATTGAGCCACCACATGAGACTAAGCTTCTTTGGCTTCTTTGTCTTGAGCCACATGAAACATGGGTACGCGAATGTCACTGGCAAAGCCACTCCTCCAATCAAACCAGCCAATTGAGACAAAAACGGAACAGCCACTCCTATGAAGAAGCACAAGAACCCAAAGAACACCCGAATAAACGCGCGAAGCCACCAGGGGCATGGCTTCTTCATCCTTGCAGTGTAACCTGATTCCATGTCATCGAATGCTGGCATGCCATAGATTTGAAACGAGCACAAACCATTCACCACTACAAAAAAACTTGTTAATCCAAGCACGAATCTTGACACATCACGAGAATGGTATTGGTATAGGGCCGTGAGCATTCCTCCGTTTGCAGGAATCTGTAAATTTTGAATCATATAATAAATTAAATATATTATACCATATGGTATTTTTCCATAAGATAATTAAGGTCCTAATGTTAGGTTCATTTTTCAACTTTTAGAGTCATAAGATGCATACCAATTGGCCATAAGCCCAATAGCCTCCAATGGCCATGGGAAATAAGCATGCGGCAATGATTGTGTAAGAAACCTTGACCCCTTTCCACATGGGCACGTGTGATGGATGCTTCTCGCTTGAAGGCATAGTAGACTGCAAGGAAAGTATAAAAAGAAGACTAATTAATACAAACTACTTAAATTTTTCACCACTAAGCTTACTATAGTAGATTTGAAGTATTTTTTACATTGATCACATAACAAGAAATATTTTTTTACTTAGTTAATTTAATGTTTTCAATAAAGAAAGAGCCCTTCAAGAGATAGAGGAACAACTATAGCGACCGCGACTTGCTAACGCTCAAGTTAAACCCAATTAAATATCTAAAGCTCAGCTCAATCCATTGAAAAATTTGAGATTTGGATGGTAGTAATAACTCTGAAGTCACAACTCAACTAACCATTTGTCTTTATATTTAATGAAATTGATTATTACTCAGCACTTATCCTGAATTCATGATTTTTTTTCCTATGTTCCAAACGTCAATGTCGACTAATTAATTTAAAAAGGAAAGTCATCCGCTAACTTCAATACTGTATGCTTGACCCGGTCTCTCTCTATTTGAGTTTTTCAACAACTTTAATGTCAACTTAGAAACTTTGAAAGCAGTACTATATTAAACTAAGCAATGCACATATATTTCATCCCTACCAAGTCAAAAGATAAGGCAAAGAAACTTCAAATTCTTGCTGCTTATGTAACTCAGCCTGACTCTGATTAGTGACAAGTAACCAACAGTTGAATCGACCACAATTTATTATGTTCTTTGTTCTTATTATTCAACATTCAAATTTTCACTAATTTCATAAAATTCAACTGGGTAATAGGAAAATAAACACATAATATTATGTTCCCATACCTGAATTTCAAGGATGAGATTGTGGCCCCTGAAAGCAAAGGCAATGATACCCAATGCATTAAGCACTCCAAAGGCATTTTCAATACTGCTTCCAGTCCTTACAGGGTTATAGCTCACATCCTTTAGGGCACCCCGTGCCACAGAGGTTACCCAAATGGCAGTACAATACCCTACAGCTGTGACAGCTCCAATGAGTGACACCCCAGCAATGGAATTCAAGTTTGGCAACTGTGATAGCACCACAGCTACACAGGTGAACACCAAGTACCATTCCACAGTGGTCATGGGTTTGGCAGTGCATGTTTCACCACACACCACTTGGTAAAATGTCCTTGCTGTGGATCCTCCTATGATGATCAATGTGGTGCATGTCCCTGCTGATAGGTACAATATTGGGAACAAGGCTAGGATTTTCCCAAGTTTCTCCCCTGCAACACATCATGCCAACACTTTATTAGTTGGGAAATGATTTTGGCATTTCATTTTTTATTTTTCATCTTTGATTTAAACTTTTAAAAATTAATTTGCTGGATCAGAGATTTCGAATAACTCTCAATTTACTGCATGAGAGACTAATCTAATCATTCCATTCGCTGTACATGACTGCGTTGGTCTAAATTTTTTTGCACACAGGGAAAATCAAATTAAGATTTTTTCTCTAAACAGATCGTTCTTGCACATGCATATTAAGTAAATGTATTTTTATTTTATTTTACAATAAAAAGTTAGTTAAGAAAATTATTCAAATTTAGAATAATAGGATTAAATAATTGAAAAGAAAATATAGTGGGGAAACGTGGAGAAATTATACCAAAGGTAGCACCGCAGAGTTGAAGGTATCGACAGTAGCGTACACCTTGTTCTACCGACTCATGAAGGTTGACCAGCAGCCATAAGGTATAGAGTTGCCATATGAACGCCAGAGTCATACTTATGATTCCCCACGTCCTGCAATCCGCCAAAATATTGTTAGTTCAAAATTCAACAATTCCGTGTAAAGAAATCAGAACGTGGCCATATAATACAATACATGGGTTTTAATTTGTTATTTTATTTGAAATCAAATAATCGAGCTTAGAACATAAACATTCAATAATGACCCAAAAAGTAAAGAAAAGAAACGTCCAATTATAAGAGCCTATCATCACTTACTATTATAATTAAGTTTTATCATTTTATATTATACAAGTTGTTATTATGGTCGTTTTTAGTAATGATCACTACTTACTGTTAAAATAAAATTTTATCATTTTTATATCATACAAGTTGTTGTTATGGTTGTTTTTAATAATAATTCCAACCATCATTCTACCTGTTCAGTTGTAACCTGCAAGTATCCTAGCTGTAATTTTATAGTAAATTACAAATAGGCATACTTACAACAAGTCAACAACTATCAGAATTAGTAAGACTATATTTAGATTAAAGTTTAGAAAATAATTTAACGAATTCTAATACACAGTTGTAAATCCCAAACAATAAAAATGAAGGAGACAAAATTAATTTACTGCTGTAATTTAGATGTAAAACTATTTGAGCTTTCCCATTGAAATTCAATTATGAACTAAGTATGTGTTTGAATAGACGCTTACAAAATTAATTTTGGTAATTAAAAGTGATTTCGAAAAAAAGTTATTTATATTTGGATGTTTTTACCTTGAAAACAAGTTTAATGTAAAACTTGGAGTAAACTCTTCAACTCAACACAAAAGTTGTTGGGTTTTTTTTTTATCTATCATTTTTAGTTAAATTGAGTTTTGGAGACAGAATCAATTTACTCAGCAATAACCAAACATTCCTATTTTTACTAAGATCACGTTTGATGAAAAGCAAAATTGATTTTGATACTTTTTACCATGAAAACAAACACACTAATTGAGAAGCAATAAAGAGATAAAATTGACTAATATATACAAACACAGAAAGTGAATAAAAGAGATTGATGGGGAGGGTATACACACATAAAAAGATAACATAAGTAACATAGATGCATGTAATATTAATTTGAATATTTGAAGACTTACCAACCAAGAAAAGTGAAGGCCACAGGGAGAACAAGGGCCTGAATTCCAATCCCAGAACAAAGGGTATGAAAAGCAGCATAGTACTTGTTACCATTCCTTGACTCAGTGATTGGAAGCCAAGCATCCTGAGGATCAAGCTTGGTGAACCTCAGAGCTTTCCTCACAGGGCTCCCCAAAGGTGTGAGGAACTTTGGAGTCAAATTAGAGATTCTAAGTGGTGTTCTTGGGGTTCTTGGTGTTCTTGGTGTCTTTGGAGTCTTAGAAGTTTTATTAGGACGTGGTGCATCTCCATCCTCAGGGTGAAGGAGGGGTGACCTTGTTAGAGATGGAGAGTGAAGCTGAGAGGGTGGACATGACACAGGTGGAGATGCCACAACAGGTGTTCCAACCACTGAAGCTGTTCTAGGGGTTATTGGTGCAGACCATATTTCCTTAGCTTCACCCATTTTCTCACCCTATACTTGTAGTGTTTAATTTCTGTTTTTTTGCACCTTGTGTTGTGTTGTCTCCTCCTTGTGTGTGCTGTTCTTTCTCTCAAGCATTTGGATGTATATATATATAGTGGGTGTGGTACAACACAAAATTATGAAAAGATGGGGCACCATCAATAATTCAGCATTACTTTTTTTTGACTAATTTTCAACATATAAATTTGTCGTGTGTACAGTCTTGTGCATGTATATAAAACTAGTCCTTGTCTAGGATTTTAATTTAATTAATAATGACATGGTGGAAATAAAATCACTTTCGAGACATACATGGTCAATCTAATAAGCATGCCAATTATGGCTCAAATTAACCTTGTAGAAACGTGTGTGGAAAAGTGCATGATAGCATGCATTATTTTAGAAGGCTTTGTGTGACCGGCTTAAATTATATCAAAGTAGCCACCTAGGTTGGTGGGGGGAATTTTCAGTATTAATTAAGCAGCAAGCTAGTTGCTGGTGAGCTCAACTCTATTTTTCAACGCCGAGTTTGACCAATAAAAATTGGCTGCCAATTAATCTGTAATCAGTTGTGAAATACCATCTAATATAATATGAAATGATTATACAACTAGTTTAACGTGTGATGTTTATGTTATATAATTAAAATTTATAATGAATAAATAATTTTAGATATATATATTAGTTATATCATAATTAATATCATAATAAATAAATATTTTAAATATATAAATTATATTTTAAATGTATGATAAAGAAATTGTATTGTAGTTGTTTTCAATTATTTATAGTTTTTTAAATATTAAAATTTAATTTAAAAATAAAAATGAGAATGATAGATTGAAACAAATTAAACATTAAGAAGATTCTTTAAAAATGTTTTCGTTAAAGAAAAGAATTCTAAAAATACTATCATTAAAGAACAACTCTTAAAAATGTTCTCACACAAAATAGGTATTTCAATTTGAACTCTTTTTTTTTTTTTTTGAGAGAAATCAATTTGAATTCTAATATTTGTTGCATACAATTTTAAAATTGATACTTTTCAAGCTATTGGTTTGAGAATTTTGGTAACGCATTGACATTAACATTACTAGCTACATGTTATTTTCTTTATCATAGCAAATGGCCCCGCCGTGCCTTATCCCACGTTTAGCACTAAAATATTCATTTTATGTAACAAATGAGTACTTGGTCAACAAATGCATCTGAAATATGACTTTCAACTCTCAACTACCGTGTGGTGGTGTGCTACCTTGTAAAACTGTTAGTACCTATATGTTCTTGTAGTGAATAACACGTCAGCATTATATAAGGAAGTTACAGTACTAAGATATATAATAATAATAATAATAATAATAATAATAATAATAATAATAATAATAATAATAATAATAATAATAATAATAATAATAATAATAATAATAATATATCTAGCACCAATAGATGAGCTGGCCACTTGTTTAATTTGGACAAACACTGGTATAAAAAACAACTGAGAAGTAGGAAAAGACTAGGAAATATATTTGTCAAACCGTTTTCGTTAAATTTTATTGGTGCTAGCTATTAATCAATTTCCGAACATATCTTAGTATAAACACATTTATCTTGCTATGGATTTTTCTTCGATTCCTTCTCGTCAAAATACTTCATATTTTTTATTTTTTATTTTTGGGAAAAAGACAAACATTGTGCCTAGACTGGCGTCATGTATAGTTCACATTGCAAAAAAGTTGGGTACGATATCTTGATTATTTAGGAGGAATTGAATGTCGAAACTCCCAAGCTTTTTAAAATGAAAATGATGTAAAATCTTCATTTGTCAAATCCTTTATGGAAAGTTGTACCATGTTTGGGATCATGTTTCTGCAATTACATGAGAGGATATGTAGTGGTATAACTTTTCAATAGCGTAGATAAGAGAATTTGTATAATAAGGTGGTCTGTGTCCTCTGTTGATATTTTGGAAATATATAAATTGAAAGTATTCTTTAATTAACTGTCGAAAGTTATTTTTTTTAATGCATGTATTGTAGTAGGCTTGTCTCTCCTATATAATAAAATCTTTTTCATACGTCTAGTTAGAATTTAAAGGCCTTTATCAACATACTTAATAAAGAGATTATGTTCCAACAAAAATACTTAATTAAGAGATTCAGTTCTCTATCAACTATTGATAGGACGACTTAATATTTTAAAAGCGTACCCAACGATTATAAATACAAGAATTTTTTGATTCAAATTAAGACCACTCTTTTATACAAATCTTAAATATAGGTTAGTCTTGGGACGAAGGTAAAAGTTATTGGCTTGACTTTGGTGGTCAATGTACACACATACGAGGACAGAAATATTGGCAGTTTTTAATTAACTTCTGATATGTTAGGGCTTCCATAAACAAAACGAAAATAGTCATTTTTTCTTCTTATTTGTATTTTTGTAACATGAAATTATATAGTAATTTTAACTTAGCGGTATACGTATGAGATTATGCTACTACCCTTGATCACTCTGTCTCTGTCAGATTCTCTCATCTTTCTACTCCTCTTAATTCTAATAATTCATAGGTAATATATAAGTAATTCTCACAATTATTTTTCTCTAGCTCTGCATCTTGCATATAATATAGCTAATATAATCTAAAGTTAATACCTACCCCTCTAAGCAAACGAATGCATCAAGCCATCAACATACTACTATGTTCTCACAATTAAATGATATCTTGACTTACAGCACTTGAGCACATGCATGGCCTTGACTTTTCCTATATATTCTCTTCAGAGGTAGGTTGTGGTTCCAAACTATATGTGCTACTCCAAACACAGCAGAATTTGTATACAATTCTACCAAATCCTTTGCTGAATGGATGCACGCTTTCTAGAATCGCCATGTACATTAAAGATATGTGCTTACTATAATACATATCCCAAAAACATTGTTGGCAAAAACAACACAGACATGCAGTTCAACAACAAAAAAGAAAAAGAATCAAATTCCGTAAAAAAATTCTTAAATGATTTAATGTAAAGTATGGAATATATAATAAAAATTTGCCTGAAATATCATACTACTACTATTAATTATTGTATGTGGTTCCGGTGTTCAACATATTATGTTCCATACAATATACATTTTTTGTTTGGTATTATACCTTTGAACATTTTCATTCCATCACATTGATGCTCCGACATATTGGAATCAAGGAAACCAGATATTTTGTCTTATAAAGACTGATGGGATCTATCTAGCCCATAAAATATGGGTGTTATTAGGTGCACCCAGCATTTTTAAAAAATACCAAAATTGTCTCTGTATTTTTTTCGTATTTGTGATGAGTGTGTGTGATGATGATTCATAAATCGTACGGATCAAGTTGATCCGTAAGCCTTTTACAGAACAATACGGATCAACTTGATCCATAAAAGTCTTACGGATCAACTTGATTCGTAAAAAACTTACGGATCAACTTGATCTGTAAGGCTTCTACGGATCAAGTTGATCCGTAAGACTTTTACGATCAACTTATATGACTTACGGATCAAGGATATTTTCGTTATTTCACCTTAAGTACTGGGTGCACCAACAATAATGCTGGGTGCACCTAGCAACACCTTAAAATATTTGCTTGAAGGAGATAAATTTAAATCCAATACCCCTGAAGAGACATTCTAGCCCAGGCTACCCTTTTACCTAGTTTAAAATTTCGAAGTCAAGAATAAATGGGTACAAATAATGTGCAGAGGGATTTAAAAATAAATGCCTAGTGGAATGACTTGTGAGATGCCTAATATGCTTCTGCCATTTCCATCTTGATTCTAATATAAGTCTTAGAAGTTCTGTTATGCTAAATTAACCATGTGTAAAATAAATGCCTACTCTCTGGTCCTCTGTCTCCATGACGTTGTTTGTATAGTCTGGTTCTACATAGCTAGATAGAACTGTTGTTTTGTCTTTTCTGTAGTTATCTTATTCTGGCAAACTAGAATACCTATGAACTTGTATGGAGAAGACGGATTCCTTATCAAGGTCAGATAAATTAGTCTCCTGATGTTTTTTATTATATATTTCATATTCTCACCTTAAATAATTAAAGATAAATTTGTGAAAGAATTTGATTCTCTTTTTTGGTTGTTGAAATACATATCTGTGTTTTTGTTGTATTTGTCAACTATGTTTTTGGGATATCTAACAATCATATTGTAAGCACATTTCGTTAGTCTACAGGGCGAATATTCAAGAAAGAGTGCATCCATTCAGTGAAGGAATTGGTAGAATTTTATACAACTTCTTTTGTGTATGGACTATGGTACGACGCATATAGTTTGGAACCATTACCTACCTCTGAAGAGATACAAGGAAAAGTAAAGGTCATACACGTGCTCAAATGCTGTAACTTGTCGACATGTTGCTGATGGTTTCTGGAGAAGTAAAGTTCTTTTCCTCATTCATCCCACAGTTTAGGTTATATTTGAATACAAAGTAATACACGTTTGAGAATTCTTATACAAGTTTGTGAAATCTAAGATATAAAATGAAGAAAGAAGAACTTGTTATTTTGAAAAAATAAAAATATTTTTAAGTTCCCCAATTGACATCCAAACATAGACTTAATTGTGGGAAAATAGAAGTATGTCGACGAATTTGTTTCCTTAGACTGCTAGATATTAACTTTAGCCTGTATTCTTGTATTTGCTATATGATTTTTCTTCCTCTGTTATTCATTTATTGCCTAATGTTTGGAGGTTGATGTTCTTTTGGTTGCTTTTACACTTGTTAGTTTGTAGAGCTAGATATTTAGGTATTATCAAACCGAGTGTCGATTTGGCAAACTTCTGAGATTAGTTCCTCCCATATTATAAGTACCCGTGCAAGACAGGTTTTTTATCTTTTAAGTAAACATGGATATATCATTAAAAAAATTAAAATATAATTTTTGTCTCTTTACTTTCAATATGTGAGTTTAATTTATTTATTTTTTAATTGAGACATTTTATTGTTTATTTTTTAAAAATTCATGATTTGTCTTTCTATTTTTAAATTGAGAAATTTCACCCCTCAATTATAAAAAAATTGTGATTTTAATGTTGATAATCAGTTTGAAACATTGATTGCTTACTTTTTTAATTTTTTATATAAATTAAACTTATCAGAAATTAAATAATATAAAAAAATCTATCACATGACTAATAAACAGATGTATGACCTTAACCAAGTATACATATTGACATTTAAAATGAGTTTAATCATGAATTTTTTAAAAGTGATATCTCAATTGAAAAATGAGAAATTAAAATTGTGAATTTTTTTAAAAATGAAGAAAGAAATGTCTTAATTAAAAAATATAAAGACTAAAATTTTGAATTTTGAAAAATAAGAGGATGGAAATTACATTTTAACTTAAAAAATAGTGAACGATTGAATGTAAAAATAGAAACCACATTTATTAGTTATAATAATTATTTTTGACAAATGAAAATGTAAAAGAAAGAATATAGATTAAATAGAAGAAAATCAGTGGCCAACACTCTCTGGACCACTAAAACATGTGGTCTTAAATAGATAACTTGATTTTATTTACTATCAAGGGTTGTTTTCTGGTTTTTTTTTATATATAAAAAGACAATGACTTTATTATATTAAGGAATTGAAAACCTAAATCAAGGTTGTCACCCGCTGTTGAAAAGGGTAGCAACCGCACACGGTGACAATCCTCTTTCCCTCCACTTTCATCTCTTAGCATTCCTCAAAGCAAGCTTTCCGTTTGTCCTCTGTCATCAGCAGTGGCTACCACCCATGGCTGACACAACGGTGGTGCACCACTTCTCATCACACCATCATGGTGGTGCGCTGCAATGATTATGCCACTACATGTTTTCCTTTCACCGTTGTGTAACTCTTGCTGCTTCTCTCATTCACCCATTCCACCCAATCTCCAAGTCTCCTTCCTTTGTTGTTCCTCTCTTAGGCAATAATTCATGCTCAGGTAGACTCAACAAAATACCCTTTCACTTTCCTTAAACGGATCTTGCATCAACATCCTCACAGATTACTCCACTATCAACCGATGCTGGCCTCTATTCAACGACATCATTTATGAGACACTGTATATAAACATATTTTTAGGTAGTGTAATTAATTAATTGATACGTAATAATTAAAAATATTTTAATTGCTAAAATTACAAAAGGGCAAATGAGTAAATTAATCTATCCCAATAAAAGTTTAATTATTTAATAATATTAAAAAAAACTATCTTAGTCGTCCAATATTATACTAATATATCCAGTGGAAAGTAATACGTAGTGTAAAATGGGCCAGATTTTTCACTGGTCCACCTTAGAATTGTTATTGTTATAAAATCTGGAGAGGTTGAGGAAGTAATTGTCAAAAGGAGGCTGTTGGGGCCCAACCCAAGTTATTCTTTGGCAGTCCCCCAAGGCCCAAACCCCAAGTTTCTTTGCTTGAGTAGAGGACGCTAATCTAAAGAAAAAGCGCAACGAAGACGAAATAATTAACCCATCAGAGAGAGAGAGGTAATAATGGGAGTGATAAAGGATGGCACAATCTCAGGGGTTCTACCGGAACCTCAAGGATTTATGGTGCACTATCCTGCTTATCCATCATCCATCTCTCGAGCTGTTGATACTCTTGGGGGAATTCAAGCCATCCAGAAGGTAAAGCCTAGCCAAATTTCATTTTATTCATTCATCTCATTGCCAATTTCTGTTCATTTTTAGGCTCGCTGTTCCAAATCCAACAAATTAGAGCTTCGTTTCCGTCCTGAAGACCCCTATTCTCACCCTGCATTTGGGGAGCTTCGTCCCACCAACTCTCTGCTTCTCAAAATATCCAAGACAAAACCACCACCACCTGTTCATGATGCCGAAGCTTCTAGCAGCTCTACAAATGGGGAGCAAGACCAAGAGGGAAGTCTTTGTGCTGATATCGTCGCTCGTTTTCCCGAGGCTTATTTTTTTTATGGTTTGACACTTTAAATGAGTTTTTTTCTTTTGGTGTTTTGTGTATAAATTAATTAGCTTTATGCGGTTTCTTAAGCAAGTTACGTGGTTGCGTTTGTTTTGTGTTTCTAAATGATGAAGGGATGGCGGACTACCAACATGTGATTCCAGTTCATGCTGATGTTGCCCGGAGGAAGAAGCGGAACTGGTCAGAGCTAGAAGAACTGCATTTTGGTGAATATTTTGTTTCAATGTTTCTGTTACTTTAACTCCATGTTTCAGATGTGTTTAATGTCTGTTTTTTACAAAATTAGTGGCTTGTGTTGTGCTCTGTCATAGATAAAGGTGGTTTCATGGATCTGGATCACGAGGATGTTATGATTATAGTGCCTCCAATTTTCGCTCCAAAAGATGTGCCAGAAAATTTAGTGTAAGTTTCTGACATTTCTTGTTCAGTGATCATATACTCGTTTTTAAGAGAGAAGTCTGGAATCAGCAGACAATACCATATTTGTTCCACATTTGAAGAAAATTATGGCAGGGTCCTATATGACTGGCAATTGTTAACTCTACATTGAAGTGACTTGGTCATTTTCTTATTTCAGCTTAAGACCAGCTACCATGTCGAGTTCGAAAAAGAAACCAGAGGAAGTTGTACAACCCCATTTTGAGGTAAGGATAATTCAGATAAATTTTCTTAATAGGATATAATTTAATCCTTTTGGTATATTAAAACATATTAATAATCATTGATAAGTGTTGATGACTGATCCGCATCTCTTTGACTCTCAATCACAACACTTGTTTGCAGAATCATTAATATGAGTCTCTTCATTCAAGGTTTTTATTAATTTGTCTTACCCCATTTGTTGAATATACAATCTTCTATCATCCTGGAATTCCATACATCATAAACATGTAAATACCTTTTTGTGTAGGGTAGGAAAATAAACTACATTAATGAGAAAAGAGGCAAGATACAGCTAGAGAGAGGAGAATGAAATACCCTCCAAACTAAATATAACATTGGACAGGAAAAAATAAAAATAAAAACTCAAGAACACAACAAAGTTTAGTAGGTATAGAATGCTAGTGTGGGGTTTATAGGGAGTGTTCTTGAGACTTGAGTCCAGTTTGTTTACTTCTAAATCCTTCTTTTAGGTTCTAATGCACTCTCTCAAGTCCTAGAAATTGAAGGTCTCTATTTCATTAACCCACTCCCTATAAACCCCACCCTAGCATTCTATACTTCCAATGTGGGACTCAAGTCTCATACCTTGTCAAGCTTCAAACAAAGGAATGACACAACATTGGTTAAAAAATTTGACATTTTTTTTCTATTTCTAGTTAAACATTGTTACTTAAATTGAATGACAATTTATTTTTGAAGTTGATAAAAGTTAATTTGACATTTATTTTCAGCCAGTGATGAAAAATATCACATTCTGAAAATCTGTAGATACTAGGTGACATATACCTTAATAAGAATTAGAAGAATTCTTATTTTTTGTCTGGATGCCATTAGTCATGCAATATTTTTAGCAAAACTTTTCATGTGATGTGTGCAGATGGACATGGAGCCAGTTCTTGCAATTGATTTTGACATTAAAGATATCCTTTTCTCAAGTGGTAGAACCATCATATTTCAAGCGTATTTAAGTTGAAAGTTCTATGTGATTATATCATGCCTATTTTTATTGTTTTTTTGCTTCCTGGGGATGTTAATTTCCCCCCCCCCCCCCCCCCCCCCCCCCCTTAAATTTACTCTCAAAGTATACATCTAATTCCATACTTAAATATGTGGAGTTTTTTAAATTTAATTATAGCTTCGCCATTGATTTGCTGATTTCCTGGCAACATTATTTGAATTACTTGTATACAAAATAGATGTGCTCAAATATCATTTTTTGGCCAGCCTTAGTGATTATGCATGGGGATCACAGTTTCCCGTCAACCCTCTCCCAGGAGTCAGAAAATTTGTAGCTTTTGTCAGTGAAAAACTTATATTTAATGGGATGATTTATACATATTAATTTGTAATTAAATATAATATAGTAAATTAGTTGCATTCCTTCCTTAATTTGCTCTTTAATGTTCTATTTTCTTCTTCCTAAACAAGAGATAAAGAGATGGAATAAAACTGAAAGTTCTCTTCATGACTTCTAAGTTTTAATCTATTTTTATACAAGCTGTTTATTGCTACATTTGAATCATTACTATGATTACTTGATTAATTTTAACACATTGCTGACATATCAACACAGAGCTTGCAAATTAGTACTATTTTTTAGTAATTAGTATCACACTATGAATACCTGCTCATTCTATTTTTCCGTCGGGACCTATTAATTTTTTTTTTCACTTTGTATAAACATTATAGGTTTTCTTTGTGTTTACAATTTTTTCACTTTTTGAACATAGTCAAAGGTTTTGCAACGAAAAAAAAATCTTAAAACACATTGCAACCAAATTGCACTTTGTGGTTCTAGTATTACTTAGCTGTCCTACAGATTCCTAAGAAAGTGAATTGGGAGGAATACATACCCCAAGGCTCAGATCAGTGGGAGTTACAGATGGTTGTATCTAGAATGTTTGATGAGCGGCCTATATGGTCCAAAAATTCGCTTACCGAACTCTTGCTTGATAAGGGCTTAAGCTTTTCGCACAGCATGCTCAGAAGGTGACTGAAGTAAATTCTGCTGATTAGCTTTTTTAACTTGCAACAATTGAATTGCTAATGGTGCCAGTGACCATCATTCTCTCTTGCAGGCTTCTATCTAGAATTTCTTACTACTTTTCTAGTGGACCATTTCTGAGGTTTTGGATCAAGAAAGGATATGATCCACGCAAAGATCCTAATTCTCGAATGTAAGTCATCTCCTAATTTCTAAATAATCTCGTGGATTTTTTAGTCATACATTTGCACTAAAAAAAGTGTTTGGTTCCTGTGATAATATATTTCTAATGTATTGTTCGGTTTGGAAATATTATTTAACTACCAGTATGTCATGGTATCATGTAATTCCTTTGTACCTTTCAATTTACAGTTAACACTGTAACAATAAAAGAGGTAGATCTAGAATGGGGATCATGATGATTTTAGAAGCCTGTCTAATTTTTTATCATTATCAACCATGAATCAGGGAGTTGATGACATATTTTGAACTTTGGAAACATCTGGCTTAAGTTTATCTGGGGTGAGGGATAGTTAGTTGTCTGCTGAAATTTCAGACTAGTTTATAAGATGGGGAATCAGTTTATTGAATCTTGATTAGAATATAGTTAGTGCAAATGGGTTCGCTGGACACTGGCTTAGAAAGAAATGGCTATTTTTTCTCACTGGTGGTCCATGCTTCTATGCAATTTGGTCAGCTATTTCATACAACATTCAATTTGTTCTCTAAGTAGCTTGAATCCATTGGTTGTTTTCATCCTAAACTAATGTCATTAAAAGAATGGGGCTCTTTAAATACTATTTTCATGTTTTTGTTTGTGAGGATGAGAATGCATCCCTGACTGTTATATGAATGCTATTGTTACTCCTCCCACGTTGATTGTGGTTCCTTGTGTTGCTATTTGGCATTTTCTATGAACTATAGTATTAGACACAACTGATTTGACCAACCAGTCAACCACCCATGAGCCTCCTACGATATTTGCATATAAAAATATTGAATCTTCACTCACCTGTAAATACAAAATAAACATGAACGATTTATACATTTTTACCGGGGTTCTAATAACCCAATCTTCATTCTGTCAATTATTTTAGTGAATTTTTATTGTTTGAAAAAACTGAATCTTCAATCTTGACTAAGCTTATATTTTTGGTTTAGCAGTTATCAAAGAATTGATTATCGAGTACCTGTTCCATTACGAAGTTACTGTGATGCTCATTCAGCCAATAAGTAAGTCTTTTTCTTCATTTTATCTCTTAACTGTGTTTAGAAAGCTGTTCGCTGTAATTTGGAAGCAGTTCCATTCAAGTGCATGCACAAGAAAGGGGAAATAGAAAATCACAATGCAGATTAATATATATATAGACAATCAAAAGTGAAGAGAAAAAAGAGATCACTGGAACTTATTACAATCTCAATTAAATTTATTTGCTGACCTCTAGCTTATATAACATATCTGGTTATTGTCACTATATATGATTATTATCTTGCCATTTTAGTTGTTTTCTCATTTGTTTTGGCTGTTGTTTCATGCAGATCAAAACATAGATGGAAGGATATATGTGCCTTTCGTGTTTTCCCTTACAAGTTCCAGACTTCTTTACAGTTTTTCGACCTTGTTGATGATTATATTCAATCAGAAATAAATAAGCCTCCTTTCCGACCAACTTGCACTGTACTTCTTTTATATGAATTTTTATTTAATATCTCATTTATTATGTTGACACACTTGATATTGCCCACACATTTAAAAGACAAACATGCTTTACTGTTTACTCTGCGTTTAACATATTTCATAGTTTTCCTATTCCCTAGCATTAAGGTCCCTTAATGGTTATCTAAGGGTGATGCAAAAATGCTCTTTTTTCCTTTTTGCTTGAACAATCAAGGATTAGCTGATTTATTCTATATAATCTTGTTTTATTCTGAAGTTTGTGCAGGTTAAAATTGTTGTGCAATTTTTGCCACAAAAGATAAAATATCAGAAAAATTGCTTGATTTTATCTTTCATGCTTGAACTTATAAGAAATTCCATTATCTAAGTTGCATCCAAAATGCTACTTTTGCAGTCTGGAACTGGGTGGTTCTCACAACACATGATCAATTGTATTAGACAACGTCTTATGGTGCGATATCTATCAGTATTCCCCAAGCCTGGTGCTGAGAATTTACTCAGAGCTGCCACTTTAAAGTTTGAAAAATTGAAGAGGGAGTGCTATAGGCATGCCATGAAGCTCGATGGAGAAGAATGCCAACAAGCTAATTTAGGTTGTCTCCCTTTTATTTTTTCCTTATCTTCCCGATTCTATATATTGATATTGTTTTAGTATAGTGATAGAGCCAACAAATTATTGCCAATGATATAAGAAGAATCATTAATTTCAAACCACTTTCAAACTTCTGTCTAGTTACTAGTCCCTTATTAGTTATTACTTATTACACTTCTATTTCTCAAGAGGTCCCTACATAATTTATTTCGAGTATTTTATTATTGAAACTTGTAAGGAAGAATTCTATTCAGATTACTTCCAAGTTCCGAGGCAAAGTTTTTTGTTTCCTCAAAAGGCTATTAGTAGCAGAATTCATTAACGAAGTTAGAATTAGAACACATTTTATTCAATTAATTTGTTATCTAATATGATTGCGAACCAATTGGAAGATTTGTTGTTGTTCTTGTTGTAAAATAAATTTAATATCTTTTCCAAGTAAAATTTACTATTTTCTGATCTGTTAAATAATATTTTAATCGAGTAATTATTGATAATTTTTTTTTATCTGGAACACAGGTTTGGAAGAGAATGAAGAACTTGATAATGGTGAAGATGAAGAGGAGGCAGCTGAGGGTAATGATAGTGATGAAGAATGGGAAGAAGAGCATGATTTGGTAATTCTTGCCTATACTTTCTGCTTTTATGTTTTTCTGTTTAGATTGTGTTAATAATGGCTTTTAAATTGGATATTTTTTAACTTATGTTGTTGACACATGCAGGCTGGAGATAATGAAATGCCTCTGCCATCTGATTCCTGTATCCTTTTCTATTCCAACTCTAAATTTAGTCATGTACTCTTTAAGTTTATAGAGATTGAAACATCATTATTTCATCACACAAATTTTTCTGACGAGACGATGGAACTAGGAAATTCATAACATAATTCACGTTTCCTCATTGCTGCTTTTTTATTATATTGTATGTAGTAGTTAAAAATGTTTCACATTGTTAAGCTATTAGATTAGACATACATTGAACTTATTTACTGGTCACATGGCAATGCATGGTTGAGTAGGTGTTAAGAGAACAAAGATGGATTTTTATCCTAAAAGTCAGGTTTCATCATTCATCAAGGCTTTTCAACTGGCACTTTTGAATTCCTTTATAATATTCAGACATCAACTTTGAGAATCTTTCAAGGACTCATTTACAGGATCTTTTTGTTAACTTCCCTCCTAATGAAATTGATTGTGACAATGTGCAAGCAAATGGCAGCGAAGAAGAATATCAAATATACGGGGAAGATAGTGAGGACAATTACTCTGATGAATGATTTCTGGCATTTGGAGTCATCAAATACACAGGAATGTCAATATTTGTAGAAGTTACATAGGAGGGTAGATATCATCTTTTAGATTTGTTGATTAAATATCATCATAGATCCTAGTATTCACTGTTACGTATAAGAACAAGTATCTCTAATTACATTAGAGAAACACGGGAGAAAAAAATAGTAGAAGTAGATGATGGAAAATAGAAGAGAAATGGACATGGTTGATTGAAGAAAACCGTTTTTCATTTTATTTTCTATTTTTAATTTTTATTTTGTTTTTCAAGATGTCTGCCCAGAAGGATGAAAATAATTATTAGTAAATATGAGAAAAAAAATTTAAAATGTATTTTGGTGTTGGAAACATGATTTGTGAAGGATTAGATTGAACATTGAACAATCCAAAGACTTGGCGCAAAGGGTTGACATAATAGTTTAAAATTTTGTTATGTTCATATGAGTGGAAATAATTTATTTAGTGGGATAATCTATGTTCGATTTCTTCCGTGTGTAAAATTTTCTGGGACTAACAATAATTATACACCATGAGTGAAGTGAAATTAGTCTCTAATCCAATGTGTTGGAGGATACTTATGGTCTTTGACTTGGAAAAAAAATGAATGTTGAACATTGTATTAAATTGAAATAAATTAGTATTCGGGTGATCAAAGTTTTATGATACTTGTAACAATTAAAAATAAAAGTGAGTCACATCTCACTAATGTTTGACAAAAAATTGTCGATATTTTTTTTATAAGATTAAATATATTTTTAGTTTTTAATGGTTTTTATAGAGTTATTTTAAATATAGTTTCTGTAAAATAAATTATTTTATTATGTTTTTTTTTGTTTTAATCATTATAATATACTTTTTTTTTGTTTTTTCTTGTAACATGTGAATAATTTTTCTTTTAATCTCTACTACTTTTTTTTTCAAGGGTTAACTCAAAATGAACTAAATATTTTTTTATGAAATAAATAAAAAATATTATAAAACATATTAGAACTAAAAAAGGAATAAAATAAAAAATACTTTAAAATAATTACAAGGACCAAAACTAAAAAGTGATATATCGTAAGAATTAAAAAATATTTAAATTCTGTTTTGTAATATTTAATGAATATTAATAATAGTTGTTTGAAGCTACATCAATTTGAATATGTAAAGTTCATTTTATTTTGTCATGCTCATCAATAGAAATTAGAGATTCAGGTAATGCATGATAGTTTTTAATACAAATATTTATTAGACAAATTATCAAGTAGAACTTGAATTTTAATCGAAGAAGGATATAAACAATATCTACAGAATTATATACTAGTTTTTGAATGGGTATTGTACAAATTGAGGCCCAATTGGGTCTTTTTGGATCAGTAACCATTAAAGAAACCCCCTCCTACCGAATTAAGCCTAGCGGTTGTAGAGATTAATCAGATGAAGTCTATCATAATAAAAATAACAGGGTATTCATTTACTTCTCTCTTCAGTTTATAAATATGATATAACGACGATATTCACCATTGACACGAGTATATCGTCTTAGTCATGCTTTGATATTAAATAAAAGCTGATTAATTGCGAGCAGATATTTGTGTGAAAATTTGTAATAAATGAGTATCAATGATTCTTTTCTTCTTCTTTCTCACTAGTGATTACACGTAAAAAGATATTCTATACTCCTTATTTATTAAATGCACACAATTCCTTTCCCAACCCCTCCCCAACTTCACTATAATTTTCTAGTCACGCTCTTTCTAGTTGGTAGTTGAAGATACTGATTGTAGTTAACTGATGAGATGCATATTGGTATAGTCTTGTCACATTCATCCCTGCTAGTGCTTTTGCAGTTATTTGACACATGTTGATGTTGCTAAAACCATCATATTTTTCTGAGTGTGTGGTCAGGTAATTACTTTGTCACACTCTGATTTTATTCTTTAGTGCTTCTGTTCTAATAATTTTAGTTGCATAATGAGAAATCAGATAATATTTGGAATAATATTTGGAATAATATTAATTCAGTTCAATTTAATTATTCATTCTAAGCCAAAAAACGAAAATTAACTTTTTAATTTACATGCAAGTCTCCTTTTTAAGTGCTCAACTTATCCTTAATTATTCCAGTTAAAAAAATAGATTCAATGATTTACCATGCAGTTGTGCACAATTATAACTGCAATAATTATGTAGTTGATGGGACCAAGGGGTGATGGATGGATGATAGTCCATAAGTTGAATAATGACACTCTGAAAGTGACTGGAAAATGAAGTTTCCGGGGTTTGAGAGAAAGGAAATGGATGAGAGTATGAGAAGGAAGATTTTATTATAATGGATATGAAGTTTAGCTTGAAAGGTCCATATTCTTGCAAACACTAAGGGTGCATAAAAGCAGATACTACGGTGGCTTATCAAGTTATTTGTAGAAATTAAGAACTAGAGTAATATAATTAAGTCCTATTAGATAAAACTTCTCAGTAAGCTGAGGAAAAAAAAGAAAAAAAAATTAAGCATTTTTATAAACTAAAATTTTAGAAAAGTAAATAAGAGAATATCTTTAGCATAAAAACAGATACTAGTGTGGATGATAGTCCTACTGTGTTTATTAATTAATGATTTGTATTCTTAGGTTTTTTCTTTTTCTCAATCTTTCCTTTTCTTTTTAATACCCTATTTGAAAATTTAATCTCATACAAATTTTCCAATTTTTTTTCACCACTTACCCAATCTCAGTGATTTCTTAAGTGTTTTTTGGGACTTGTTACAATGATTTCAATATATCATTTCTATATTAATTTCCATTCACTCTAACCATGTGGTATGTTAGTACCATGCTGATACGCTCTTCAGTTTATACATTCCACTTAATTCTGCAAAAAAAGTAATACCACCAGTTACATTAATAGTTCCTGTTTCCTTGATTGCAAGCAAATGTGTTTGTTTTTTTCTTTTAAAACGGAAGATGATGAATATGCTGAAGAAAAATAAAGTAGGAAAGATAAAACAAAAATTCAATAAACAAAACCAAGTCCAAAGAAAAATGACCAATGTGTGCAGAGCTAATAAACAAGGAATAAGAAAGAAAAGAAAATGTACAATTGCATCAATTACAACTTTCTTTGGTTACTAGTACAAAATGTCAATAAGGTTAATTTGTTTGTATAGATCCTCTGACATTGTGACATCTACTTGTGTATCATCATATTCTACCTGAGGGAGAAACTATATTCAGAAAGGACACACGAGTATTAATAAGGTGCTTAAACAAGCAATCCAATCCATTTTCAAGCCCTTCAATGACTACCACCACAGCCTCAAGCTCTTTGTGTGCAAATTGAATATTCTCAGCCTCAAAATCCTTGGTTGCATTATCCATGACCATTCTACAAAGTGCTAGGTCCACCTTTTCAAGTTCATTCACATTCTCCTCTTGATTGTTGCATTGAAGCTGAAGCACCCCTTTCCGCATCACTTTTGACACAAATGTCCACTTATTATTAATCTTTGACCTCAAGATTGGTGAAGAAAGAAACGCCACTAGTGACTGAAAGATGGAGCTAGTGATCAAACTAGCTTCTCTTAGAACCCGCACAACTGCTGATAGGTGGTGATTAAGATCCAAAGGAGAAGAGGCCCCAAATGATGACCCTTCAGTACTGTGCTTCAACAAAACAAGAGATTTTGTGCATTGTTTCCTTGTGTTTCTTCTGAGACTCCAATATGAAGAAACATGGCTTTCAATCACCAAGTCTCCAACTTTTCTCCTTCTAAGTGCTGATTGAAGGTCTCTAACATTTCCCTTCATTAGCATGATTGCATCCCTTGTTTCTCCCAATATGTCCAAGAATCTCACTGGACAGTCTAGCAACTCATCGACCCATTTTTGGTTGTGGTGATGAGATAGTGCTTGTTGGGTGAGTGGCAACTTCAAAAGATCCTCCATGCACTCGTACAAGTTTGCAAGGCCTGAAAGACCAAAGAAAATTCTCTCCACCTCAGAGGAAGATGATGTTTCCCATGATTTGAGCTTGTTCAGCTCCTCTTCAATTGGAACTGTGCTTGGATGTGATCTAGTTGGCAAGCTTATGGATCGAATGGCATAGCCACGAGAATGTTTTGGAGAAAAGGTAGAAGCCATAGTTGCTCTTTTCATATCTTATAAGAGAAAGGGTGTTTAATTATAAGTTATATGGCACTGGTGAGTGCTTATATATATTCTCCTATTACCAATACCAAGGCATGTACGTGTGGTTTTCCCATATTGTGGGTTTTTAAAGTTATAATAATAATATTTTTGTGGTTTTTGGATGTTGTTGTCACGTCTTCTCATGTGTTTACATAAGGGTGTAAGGTGGACCTCCCAAATTGGCTCTGATGTCTTTTTGATCTCACCGTCCCTCATGCAGAGTCACTCAACTTCCATACAAAATCATGCACATGAAGGGCCCATGCTGGGGCGCAACACAGTTTAGTAATCCTCTAGTTAGGTGAGATTTCTGTGGGGAATGACTCAACATTATCTTGTCTTAAACTTTAATTTTTTTATTTTTAAGATGCATGAGAATTTGTGGCATTATATTACATGTTTGGTTTATTATCCAACTTGTGGATTAATTTTCTTATAATATTAGAATGTGAATTTATGTTTAATTAAACTCTAAGAATTAGATTAAGAGGTGAGAATTATCATTCACTTATATATTTTAATTTGACTTTATGTTTAGTCAATATAAAACTTAAATTTTTTTTAATAAATGAATGATGATAGATGTCTTTGCTAATCTCCTTTTACAGCCAACTTAAGTTTACAACGGTTATACAAACATATCTTAATTTTAGTGAAATTTAACTGATTATTTTTTAATTAGATTTCATATTCTAATTATTATGTTTGTTTTTTTTTATTTACACTATTCAAATTTGAGAATTTGAAATATTCAAATGTAATTTCACTTATACTAATGACATATTCAATAAATAAAAATGTAAATAAAAAGAATTAAAAAATAAAACTAATTTAGCAACAAACAAAATCAGTTGCTAATTCAGTCAATCATTATTCACATCTTAATAAATAATCTGATTAGCAATTGATTTAATGACTGGTTAAATTTTAGTTAACAAATACTATAATGGTGGCTAAATTGGTAACCAAGAATCACTTGCAACCAATTATAATGACTAATATTTTTTGTTATGAACAACCAACTATTATCTGAAGCTAAATTACAATTTTTGCAACTGACAATCAAATCGATCGCTACAGTCATTAGCGATGGAGGATTGGGCAACGGCATCTAATTGGTCACCAATTCAATCACGAACTACTTGTGGCTGAAATTGTTTATATATTTAGCAACAAATTCATTCTATTGCTCTTTTACCTTTTCCTAGTAGCGGTAGTATTATAGTTAAAATACAAAAACAATAGCATAAAAGAGATATTTTTAAATAAAAAGATTTCACGTTTAATATACTTTAAGGTCCGCCTTGATTTCTGTTTTTACTAATGTTAGAATGATTAGATGTATAGTTTTTGCAACTTCGTCACAAACTTCCATGCCTATAATTATTTATAGTAATTAACTGTATTTATCAATTTAATAAACTCTTTTTTCTCAAAGAAAATGATTTAGATCACTTTCTTTCTCGTTTTCTCTAATTAATCTATCCCTCTCTTTTCTTTTTTTTCTCTTCTCGTTGCGAGAAAAAAATTTATTTAAAGCTATTTGAAAGATCTCCAAGTTTTTATCGTCAATGTACTCATCAATCCCTGTTCATGATGCATGATACCTATGAATTGTCTTCGAAAGTTTATGGACTTGTATTGAGCTATATGATTGAAGATATATATGACAAATTCAGATTCAATATATTTCAGTACCTTTTTTTTTTCTGTCTTTCATGTTATTGAGTGGTGGCTATAAAGATTGACAAAAAAAATTAGTATACTTTTGTATTGCACGAGCGACACTTCCATGCCGTTCCCTTTTAAGGATTGCAATAATCATCATTAGTTGTTACACCTAAAACGTGTTCACGTGTATATGTATCATTCGGAAGAGACATTGTTTTCGAAACGGTGACGGACACTAATGTGGATGTGTCTTCTAATGAAATTGGAACCTTAACTCATCACTTTATAAAGGGCCAATATCTTTTATTAAACATAGTTTTTGGTTCATTGCAATAAAATGATAAAATTAATGTATGTAAAGATTGGCGTGAGGACTGTTAACTTGCCAAAGCATAACCCTGGTTTAATACTGAAATATGCTACGTAACTAGAACTGTATTATTCTCCAATGGTTCATATCTGCCTGCAACAAAATATTACTTCTCTTTCACTTGACCTTGAAATCTTTCTTTTAGACCACATATGGGGAATAATTAGGGAGTTTAGACATAACATCACCTTCGCATCAGTGTAGAAGCTCCGAAAAGCCAGCATGAATTGCTAATTATCACATCTATGCTTGTCACCTCGTAAGAAATTGTCCTTCGATGACATGCACAACTAGCAATCTATCCACACTTTACAAAACAGCAAAATAATTTGATTTTCTTTTGCCTAAATTACTAATTTAGTCTCTCTATTTATTTACTGTACTTAATTTGGTTCTTCTTTTAATGAAAATTTTAATTTAATTCTTAATTTTTAAAATATGTTTGAATGTAACTTTTTCGTCCAATTGAGACTATATAATGTTGTGTTGAAGCATTTTTAAAAAAATAAAGAATTAAATTGAGTAAGGAAAGGATTATATTGAAACATTTTAAAAAATAAGATATTAAATTGAATCTTTTATTAAAAGATGAATCAAATTGAATAAAAATATATGGTCAAGGGACCAAAGTAATAATTTATTCTTCTTTTTTTTACCTTACAAGAAAAAATAATACAATTGATAATATTGAAAGAAATTGTCTTTGTACAGTATATTTGTATACAACAAAGAGAAAGACAATAAAAAGGAGATAAAATAGACGATGTGTGATACGTAAGAATAAAATAATATTCATAAAAATATTGTGTTTTGTGTTAATAATATAATTTTAATGTAAGTTATTGCTTCTTTTGATCGTTGTTCGAAATATTTATATTATTTTGGTATATTGCAGGGATCAATAGGGACTTGGTGTGTCAATCTAGTTTGATGCCATTTTTTTTTATTGGGATGCAATTATACCATTGCTTGTGGAATTCTTTTTCTATTATGTCACTTTTCAATTTATAGGATGCATCAATAATGTGAAAACTATAGCCATAAGATCAATACAGGGCCTTTGTGATACACAAGTCCAATCCATAGATCATAGACTGAGTTACGATAATGGGCCGAAGGAGTTGGGGTTTATGTGAGGAGAAAAAGAATATGGGAACTACTATTCCCACTATTAACCCTTGCTATTCGCATTATTAACCTCGAGAAATTTCTCTTTTGCTAGCTCACTAAATTCCTACACTTCTTTCCTTCTTTTCGTAAATATTAGTTATTAGTTATTAATTTTTTTATTAGCAGGAAGGAAAAATCAAATCCATGACCATTCGTGTTAGAAGTTGATGCTATGTGACTTTTCTTTTTCTTTATTTTTCTAACTAGAAAAATGTCTTTTCAGACATATTTTAAACACTTTTTCATGAATTTCGGACATGAAAACTAAATTTAGAAGGAATTTTTTACCAAATATATTTTGTTTGAAAAAGCTTTGTCGCAAATTATATTTTAGACAGACAGATATTAAAGATTTGTGTTTAGTTCTGAACATATCTTTCAAGAAATAAAAAAATAATGTTTTTTTTTGGTAAAACTATCTATTTTGGGACAAATGTTAATCTAATTTATCAATATAAAATTTTCATTTTATGAAACTGATATGAATGATTAGAACAATGAAGTAACAACTCCTTTAAAAATAGGCAAAACATTGAAGAAATCAATTCCATTGCTAATTTCATCGTAATACACTTGCTAAATGGTCCAAAACAATTTTTCAATATAAGAAATTGATACCAAGACAGAGGTAAACAAAGTCAATTTAAAAAATCACACAAAAAATCATCTCACAACACACAGAAGCAATCCTTCTACAAAAGTTGCTCATAAGTGTTCAGCAGCCCTTACGCTGCTCAGCAACCTGTTGCAGTGTCTTCCCTGCTTTGAAATTGTGTCCTCTTTCATTGGTATCCTTCTTTAATGTTTTTGGACTTCTATTAGTTTGAAAATCCCTCACATAATTATGGTGCTTGACTACTTTCTTCCCTTCAAACTCTTGCCTAAAGTATTAGTGAATTGATCGTTTTTCTAAGTTTCTCTTTATAATGCTGAAGACATTAATTATTCCACTTGCTTATTAGACATTATTCTTTAGCCAATATTAGTAACTATAGTGTCTAGGTAGAGAACATGATATAAGTAAATGTAAGGTCTTAAAAAGAAAAAAGGTGACTTAAAACGGAAGAAATCAAAATATAGTCTATGAACTCTTCGTTGTATTTGATTGTGTAACTATTGAATTGTATATATATACATGTACAAATTGATGAGTCAATTTTTGCATCCTCAGCAGAACCCTACAATTTGGATGCTTTGCAGGATTTGGAGACTAAATTAAAATTTAGCACTCTCTATTGAGTCATTATGTTCAAAAGGTTGGCTCTTGTTCTGACCAACCGCTTAAACATTCTCTCCAAACCATTTTCTAGGCTTTCAATGGCGTTTTCCAAAGCCTCCAATCTGTCACGCACACCCTGCAACTTGGAAACATTAGTACCTTCACTTAGAAGGGTGCTTAAAGATGCTTCAACACACTGCAACTCATTGACATTCTGAGATTCTTCATCACATGATATTACCCTCTTCTTATGCATCAATCTTGCCACCATCAACCATTTAGTTGCCTTTGACTTTGAAGCTGGCCAAGCCAAGTAAGACAAAAGGGATTGGAAGATGAGCATGTTCATTGTGATGACCTCCCTAAGAACTTTTATCACAGAAGCAAGGTCTTGATCTTGATTCAAAATTGGGGATACTCCAAATTTGCTTTCCATCTGTTTTAAAGATGCCATCAACTTCTTGGCATTCTTCTTCATCTTTTTTGTGAGGAAGTTATATTCGGCTACACTTTTTTCAATACTCGAATCACCCTTTCTCCTTCTAAGAGAAGAATGAAGGGCTTGAACATTTTCCTTAACTTGTGACATGGTGTTCCTTGTGATGCCACAGATATCCAAAATTCCCACAGAACCATCAAACAATTCTTCCATGCATTTCTCACCTTTATGGTTAGAAATCACTTTTTGCGTTGATGCCACGTTGAGAAGATCTTCCAAGCAAATATACAAATCTTCAAGTAAGGATAGGCCAGTGCCAATTGACTCAGATGTGGAAGTGGATGTGGCTTCCCATGTCTTCATTTTGCTTAGCTCCTCCTCTATTCTAATGGAGCAAGGATGAGATCCAGAAGGAAAACTATTTGAGCGAACATGGTACATGTTTGCCATGGTTACTTTCTCTTTTCTTGTTTGTTCTTTTTTTCTGAGAAAGTTCAATGTTTTTGTGCTCTTACCTAGCTAGGTCCTTCATCTCTTTATATATAGTGGCCAACTGGCCATTGATAATTCATTAATCATTCTAATATGCCAAAAAAAGGACAAGCTCATTAATCAATATGCAAAGAAAGCATGTGGTGCCCGCATGGATTCCCTTTGAATTAGGTAAGATTGTCACACCTCTGCCTAACATTGTGATATTACATGTGATATTCTGCAGGACATAATGATAGTAAAATGGGTTTTTGGTATATAACTGTGTCTTTCGAGTGTTGGTAATCAGAAAACCTTATTATTCATCAACAAGTTTGTTGTTTGCCTCCTCTGCTGCCACCTTACCCTCTTGATTTCAAAATATAAAATTGTTGCTGCTTGTTGGTTCAGAGATGTCCACTGAGTTGTCTCAATATGAAGGAGCTCGAACAGTAACATGAATTGAGTTGTTTTTGCAAGGTTGAGATCTTGATCTCATGAGATATACTAGTAAATGTGCAATAATTCAAGTGACAGATAAGTTGATTACAATTCAAAGGACAAAATGATGCACAAATTATAGCATTAGATTAGTTAGGTGTGTGCACGAGTGACATTTGCTCAAAACTTCAATAATTACATAATTAAAATTAATATCTTAAAAATATAAGTATCATTTTAAAATAACTAACAATTATATTTATCAAATAATTTTTTATTTAATAAAAATCACACTACTTCAACAAATTTATTAACTATAAACATGCAAAAATCAACTACATGTTAACATAAAAAATCCATAATAATAAAAAATAAAACTCAAATTTAAATAATTATATATTTATATTATTTTTAAACTTATATATTTTATATTGGTATTACATCACTATTATTACTTAGAGAAAAATATCATAAATTTGAGTAGGCATAACATCTCCATCAAGAGCAAGGATGAAAGTCGGCCTTAGTGATCCAACGGCCCCGAGTGAAAGGTTAAAACTATTCAAATATAAATATTATTAATCATTTTCTTCAACTTTAATGTAATTAATAATTATAATTAATATACTATTAAATATTTTATAAATTGATAATTTTATTCATATACATATATTTTAAAGATATAACCAAATATAAGTATATTTTTAAATAAATGTGAGAGATGATGCTGCTGGTTTGGAGCTATGTTATTGGCTGCTGCAGTCTTGGATGACATACTGTTGCTAGTATGCCTATTGTTTGGCATAGGCAACTAGTGTACATGAAAATTATGTAGTGTTCTTTACTTGGTGTTAACTTTTTGACAAGTATATCAATTCGCTCAAGTAATATTTTAAAACAGTAAGATTGAGTGTCGAGTCCACATGTACTTTGTCTACTCAGAGTTTGTATATGTTCAATTTTAAGCAATTAATGAATTAAATTCGATATTGGTCGAATAATGATACAAAATGTAAAATTCAACATAAATAAAGATAATTAAGTAGAGTACATTAAAGAGATAGAATATAAACACTCGAGGGGTGAGTTGTCGGTTGAAGCAGACTTACGGAACGTGTTGGGATTCAGTCTACTAAAACTACTCTTGACGCAACATTAAAGATTTTTTACTATTTAACTTATTCCGATAATTACCTTCATCCGCTAACCTACCCTAATCATGATCTCTCATGTGAAATAGCCTAAATTACCTAATTTCACTCATAATTCCTAGAATCATTACATTAAGAGTGATTGGTTGCTGAGCTCCCAACAATGGGTGATTTAGTCTCTCATTGTCATGAGAGACTTACTAATACAAAAAGGAAACAAGAGGTACGGAAGAGAACGAAAGAAAATGGAGGAAAGGATTCACAAGTGAGTGAGTTCTCCCTCTTCTCTCATGTCCTAGCTCCTTATTTGGTCTCAAAAAAACTTCCTTTTGATTTCTCCCCTTTTTAATGTAACACAGTTATATTTTTTGACATTGACGGTATGCTAAGCCTATGGGCGCTGAGCGCACATGCAAAGTTCAATTGGCATAAGTGAGTGCGCGCTGAGCCGACAGATGTGGGCTAAGCTACCAGATGCGCACTAAGCCGTCATATGTATCCTAAGCCTAACCTCCCAGTTGGCTCTTCGTGTTGAGCGATTGTTGACGCGCTGAGCGTGCTGCTCCAATTCTTCAATCCTCTTGAGGCCTCCTGCCATGTTATTCTGCAAAAATATACGATAAAAAACACTATAAATTAACTAACTTTAGCATCTATTAGATAAAAACTCAGAAGAAGCTAAATTCCTAATGTTTTAACACAAGAACAATAAAAGAGAGGAAAATTAGATAATTACTATATGATTTAAATATTCGAATTACGTATGCATAACAATTATCGCTTGGGAGACTGTCCTAAGGAAGAGATAGGCTATATCTGATGAATGGTTTTTCTGTTACAAAGTGTTGAGTAGAAGAAGTGTAGATGCAGGGGTTTTGCAAGTTAGAATTGCTCGAATGTTATCAATTATTGCTTTTTTCTTCTTCTGTAATCCTCTATATGGGAGTATTTATCAGATTCTGTAGTGTGTTTTGGAGGGTTTGTCAAGGGGCATTGCTTTTTTATTCCGCTTTTGAGGAAGATTTTGTAAAGAGGTTAGCTAGTTAGACACTATTCTCCAGCCAATTTTAGTAAATAGTAACTATAATGTTTGGCTGGAGAAACACGATAAATGCAAAGGAATATTCTAAAGGGCAAAGGTGACTTAAAAACAAAAATATATCTAAATATAGAGTATAAACATTTAATTGTATTTGATTGTATAACTATTGAATTGTATACATGTACAAATTGATAAGGAAATTTTTTTCAAACCTCAGCAGATCCCTAAAATTTGGATGCTTTGAAGGATTTGGAGAGAAAATCATGACTCTCTAATCTTATTGAGTCATGATGTTCAAAAGGGAGGCTCTTGTTTTAACCATGCGCCTAAAGACGATCTCCAAAGCATTTTCTATGCTTTCAATGGCATTCTCCAATTTTTCCAATCTTTCACGTGCAGCCTGCATCTTTTCAACATTAGTACCATCACTTAGAAGGGTGCTTAAAGATGCTTCCACACATTGCAACTCATTGGAATTCTCTTGTTTCTCTTCACATGCTATCACTCCCTTATGCATTAATTTTGCTACGAATAACCATTTGGTTGCCTTTGACTTTGAAGCAGGCGCGGCCAAGAAAGTTAACAAGGATTGGAAGATAGACATGTTCATTACAATGACTTCCCTAAGCACTCTAACCAAAGCAACAAGTTGTTGGTCTTGATTCAAGAGTGGGGATGCTACAAATTTGCTCTCCGTTTGCTTCAAAGTTGAGATCATTTTCTTGGCATTCTTCTTCATCTTCTTTGAGAAGAAATTGTATTCGGCTACAATTTTTTCAATGCTTGAATCCCCCTTTCTCCTTCTAAGAGCAGAATGAAGGGATTGGACATTTTCCTTAGTTTGTAAAATGGTGTCCCTTGTGATGCCACAGATATCCAAAATTCTCACTGATCCATCAAGTAGTTCTTCCATGCATTTCTCACCTTGATGGTTGGAAATCAGCTTTTGGGTTGATGCCATGTTGAGAAGATCTTCCAAGTCAATATGCAAGTCTTGAAGCAAGGACAAGCCAGTGCCAATTGACTTTGATGTGGATGTGGAAGTGGCTTCCCATGTTTTGAGCTTGCTCAGCTCTTCCTCTACTGTAATGGTGCTAGGATGAGATCCAGTGGGAAAACTATTTGAGCGAACATGGAACTTGTTTGCCATGGTTACTCTTTGTATTTTGTTCTTTTTCAAAGGAAGCTCAATGTTTTTGTTCTCTCATCAAGTCCTTAACTCTCTTTATATATAAGTGCAAACAACGGCATGTCATGATTCATTCTAATTGGTCAAGAAAATAGACAGCACAGCTATCCTTTCATAATGAACGTGGGCATGTGGTACCAGCATGTGTTTCCTATTAATTTGGTGAACTTGTCACATCTCTGCCAAACATTGTTAACTTTTAGTTGTGATATAATACATGCCAAAATGATGTGTATTGCTGGCATGTCCTCCGAGTGTTGGCAATCAGAAACCCCTCATTAGTCATCAGCTAGTTTGCCTCCTTTGCTGCCACATTGCCTCTTGATTTCAAAATATAAAAATGCTGTTGTTTGAGCTTCAAGGCTATCCATTACCTGGCTTGTCTCAATGGTAAGGAGCTAGAACTGCAAATGGTGTAATAAATGGCCTTTTGGATTGCTGAGATCCGGATCTTGTGGGATGTGACAAATGGACAGCAATTTGAGTTTATACAATTTTGAGACCAAAATGATGAGTTATTTTGCGTGTGCACGAGTGGCATGCAACCCTTATGTCTCTGTTGATTTTACCAACTCTCTCATTACTTCATTGTGTTTTAAACGGAAGACTCTCATTCCTATATATTCTTTTCTTTAGTAATCTCGTGGTACATATAAAGGACTAGTATTCTACGGTTCTACTGTCAAGGAACAAAAAACATCACAGATTTCCAATCCTCAAAATCAAACGTTAATAATGGTTTTGTCAGTTGATGCTATTTAGCAATTGACATCCACTTCCAGAACGTAGGTCTGATCCACACACGCATGAGTTATTAGGTTGCTGTTTATTTTTAACTTTTTACAGAATTAATTTTAATAAAATTATTTTTGAATTTTTGTATGTAATTGAGAATTTGTACAAATTATTTTTTTCTGAAAACAAGAGTCGTTGAAAAGGTTGACTATTGTAATTGTAATTATTAGTGAAAATAGAAAATTGAAACAGAAAGGGAACATTTCCTTAGACCAAACAGGGCCTAAACATCTATATTCAAGCATCAACAAACACACAGATTAAGACCAAAGCACCATTACCTATAATATTTATTCTCATTGAATATGAACCATAGACAGAAACAAGGATTAACACCAAAATCAGACAGTTCTTTCACCAAAACTGCCCTTCTTTATATTTAATTACTGAAATAATGATAGACAGATTAAATATAAATTCATGCATAGTGTGTTCAAAATCTATAATATTGTATAAGGTTTATCAGCGTTCACCTACTAAAACTCTTTCACTGATACCCACAGATGACTAATTAGCATGTGGTCAACACTTCTATATTTTTAATTACTTGTCAAGGTATGATAAGAGTTTGGTAGTTTTGTAGCTTTTAACAAACTACTATAAATATGAATTTTTAAATGATAAGGATACTGACTTTACCCTATTGGATTCAACATTTTTTCTTTTCATGTATCTTATCCCCGGCCTTTTCTTTGTAGGGCACATTATTTCTTAATTTTGGGGTGTTAGCTCAGTTGTAGGATCATTATTTCTTATGATTCTGATGTGAAACATTTTTCCTAAGAACAAAGTCTGTAAAATCTAGTAGTATTAAAACAGGAGACAGAGAAAAAAGTAAAAGAATCTATTATCAGTAACATGTCTTTACTGTGTTCTGGACTAATTGAGGCTAATTCTGCACAATGGAAATTCTTCTCAAATCCATCATTAAAGGAAAAGGTCAACAATTAGAGCAGTCAGCTTTTCCATTATCTGTTGTTATTCTTTAGGTTATTAAGTAATTGAACATGTATTCCTCAATTTTTCTTTCTTGATTTTTGAGCATTTTTGTGTGGACTTTTACCAACATAATCTTCGACAACAATCTGTTTATTTGAAGAGAGACGTAGATAAATCACTTAGCTGGTGATTTATTAGTATTTAAACATCTCTTAAAAATATTCTGTACTGTAGACCTGAGAATTTTAAAAATGCTTTTTCATCCTATGGAGATGGTATAAAATGATGCGAATGCCATTTATTTGCTTAAAATAGGTGGCACCATATAAATGTACAGAAACTCCCACAAGCTCGGTAGACTTGAAAGGTAGCTCAATCTGGCAGTGATCTAATAGAGAGAAATTCAATTGTTGACAAGTTAGGTTATGATATTGAAACATTTCTTCTTACTCTTCCCCGAAGGAAATTCTATTCAATTTTACAACAAGAATTGCATCTGATCTGATCATGAAAGCAAATCTTACTAAACTAAAAATTAGAGAATAATCTGGATTTTTATAAGAGGGCGAGCCCTGGTGCAGCGGTAAAGTTGTGCCTTGGTGACTTGTTGGTCATGGGTTCGAATCCGGAAACAGTCTCTTTGCATATGCAAGGGTAAGGCTGCGTACAACATCCCTCCCCCATACCTTCGCATAGCGAAGAGCCTCTGGGCAATGGGGTACGAAGTTTAATCTGGATTTTTATAAAATGGAGGAAAGTCCTGGCATCAAAGAATGCCTTGACCTGATCAGAGGAACATGCTAATTGCAATATCCTCACAAAATGCATTTGGCACGAGAATTTGTTGTTCTATGCACAACCATACTATTATCATTGATTCTAATATATTAAGAGCATTGATTACTTGATTAGAGGCTCTGTCACAGACTCGGACCTCAAGTCTATCAAATATATTACACACACAGGCAATTGTTCTCTCTGCTTTGATTGGTAATACTGTACCAAAAGGGCCAAAGTGAGACTAAAGAACTTCAAATTCAACCAGAGACACATCCTAACAAAGTTGAATGGTTAAGAGACACCCTTACTCCATTTGCTTCAACTGTTAAGGTGCGCAAACACACTAGCAGAATTACCATTTGCACCCTAAGATAGTTGGTATCCAAACTATTAGTAATGTTGGAGTGGCAAGTGTAACTGAAGTGGTCTCACATTGAAAGAAATGGACAAGTTGGATTAACATACACATAAGAGAGACCCATAAACCTTGTGTAATTGGCTCGTGGACCGTTAACAGAGATCTCTTTTGAATTTACCAGGTATTCCCTAACAGGTAAGCTATAATGTTTACCAAATAGAAACTCGATAAATGTAAAGGAATATTCTCTCTAGTAAAAAGGTGACTTAAAACAATAATATATTGAAATATAGAGTATAAATATTTTGTTGTATTTGATTGTATAACTATTTGAATTGTATACATGTACAAATTGACGAGGCAAAATTTTTCAATCCTCAGCGGATCCCTAAAATTTGGATGCTCTGCAGGATTTGGATAGAAAATCATGACTCTCTAATCTTATTGAGTCATAATGTTCAAAAGGCAGGCTCTTGTTTTAACCATGCGCCTAAATACTCCCTCCAAACCATTTTCTATGCTTTCAATGGCATTCTCCAAAGCTTCCAATCTTTCATGTGCAGCCTGCATCTTTGCAACATTAGTACCTGCACTTACAAGGCTGCTTAAAGATGCCTCCACACACTGCAACTCGTTGATGTTCTTTTGGTTCTCTGCGCATGCTATTACTCCCTTGTGCATTAATTTTGCTACCATTAACCATTTGGTTGCCTTTGACTTTGAAGTGGGAAAGGCCAAGAAAGCTAGCAGGGATTGGAAGATAGACATGTTCATTACAATGACTTCTCTAAGCACTTTAATTAAAGAAGCGAGTTGTTGGTCTTGATTCAAGAGTGGGGATACTCCAAATTTACTCTCCACCATCTGCTTCAAAGATGTCATCAACTTCTTGACATTCTTCTTCATCTTCTTTGAGAAACAATTATATTCGGCTACAATTTTTTCAATGTTTGAATCCCCCTTTCTCCTTCTAAGAGCAGAATGAAGGGCTTGAACATTTTCCTTAGTTTGTAGCATGGTGTCCCTTGTGATGCCACAGATATCCAAAATTCTCACTGAACCATCAAGAAGCTCTTCTATGCATTCCTCGCCTTGATGGTTGGAAATCATCTTTTGGGTTGATGCCATGTTTAGAAGATCTTCTAAGCGAATATGCAAATCTTGAAGCAAGGACAAGCCAGTGAAAATTGACTTTGATGTGGATGTGGAAGTGGTTTCCCAAGTTTTGAGCTTGTTCAGCTGTTCTTCAACTGTAATGGTGCTAGGATGAGATCCAGTGGGAAAACTATTTGAGCGAACATGGAACTTGTTTGCCATGGTTACTCTTTGTATTCTGTTTTTGTTTTTTTATCAAGGGAAACTCAATGTTTTTGTGCTCTCACCAAGTCCTTAACTCTCTATATATAGGTGCAAACAACTGCGAGTCATGATTCATTCCTATTGGTTAAGATTCAAGAAAGTAGACAGTACAGCTAACCTCTCATAATGAACGTGAGCATGTGGTACCAGCATGTGTTTCCTATTAATTTGGTGAACTTGTTACGTCTCTGCCAAACATTGTGCACTCTTATTTGTGATATAATACAGACCACGATGATGTTGAAATGGGTTTGATGTGTTTACTTGGCATGTCCTCCGAGTGTTGGCAATTAGAAAACCTCATTAGTCATCAGCAAGTTTGCCTCTTTTGCTGCCACATTGCCTCTTGAATTCAGAATATAAAAATGCTGTTGTTTGAGCTTCAAGGATATCCATTACCTGGCTTGTTTCAATGGTAAGTAGCCAGAACTGCAAAATGCTTTAATATATGGTTTTTTGGATTGATGAGATCCGGATCTGGTGGGATATGACAAATGGACAACAACTTGAGTTATATATAATTTTGATTACAATTTCGAGAACAAAATGATGGGTTATTTTACGAGTGCACGAGTAGCTTGTAAGCCTTTATGTCTCCCTTGTTGATTTTACCAACTCTTTCATTATTTCATTGTGTTATAAACCAACCAATGAAGAATCTCATTCCTTTATATGCTTTTCTTGAGAAATCTTGTGGTGCATATAAAGATTATCCTACGGTCCCATTGTTATTGTTAAGATCTTGGGAGAAACAAAAAACAATTACACAAACATCACACATTTTCAATCCTCAAAATCAAACGGTAATAAAGGTTTTGTGTGCACAAGGGATTTTGTGCATGCACACATCATTTCTGTCTGAATTGCAATGTTATTGCTGCGTACTCATAGACCTTAATTCAATGGCTGCTTGTTATCTTTTTCACTCGTTACTTTCTACAAAGACTAGCTAGTTCAGTAGACTTCCAACCACAAAAGTATACTTCATTCTTCCCAACCATATTCTTGATAGTTATACCCACGTAGGCAATGAATCTCTTCGTCAGTTCGCAGCTATTTGATCATTTTTACAAGACTTGAGAGAAGAATTCAACCAGAATACATCTCGGATTGCGTAACAATGAATAAGAAAAAGAATATACGATTTCTTTATGTGTTAATACTATTTTTTATAGGTTGATTGCAAATAATCGTGATTTAAAGTACAACTTTATCAATTCATGCTATTTAGCATTCTCTTCTGGAACAGAGGTCTGAATATGATCTACACAACCTATTCATGCTATTAAGTGAAATTATTTTACATTATTGAATGTGATTATAATAAGTTTATACTTAATTTTTCTGAAATCAATAATGGCTAAAAAGGTGGAATATTTCAATTAGTTTCTCATATATAAGAGTTAATTACATAATTTATTCGGATTCAAAAAATTATTAATTTAATTTATAGAAATAAATTTATCTTAAATTTATAATTTTTTTTACCACGTAGCCATTGTTATTAATACTTTTTTCTTCTAATTATTTGTTAAGAAGAAATATTAGTTGTGTAAAATTAATACTTTTTTACATTTAATTTTAATTTAAAAATAAATTTCTATTATTTTTTACTTAAATTTATTTTTAGTTGTTTGAATATAGTCGTATTTTACTTGTTATCTTAAAAAAATGTTTAACTTTTTTTATCCTAAAATATTTTTCTTTTATTTTTCGTTCTCGTCATTGCAAGAATAAAGATAGGTAAAATTATTCTCCCACTTAATGAGAAACCTTCTAATACAGTCTCCGCGGTACACAGTAAACCATTGAATGTAGAAATTAAGATTTAAGATTTAAATCAGTTAATACTATATTTATGGACCAATACTTTAATAGTAAATACTTGAACTTAAACTAAACAAAATATATGTAACAAAAAAATGTTAAGTGTACCCAAAAAAATATAGAAATTAATATCTGAAGAAAAAAAATAAGGACCAAAAGTCTAAAACCTAACATGGTTAAAATTAAATATATAAACTAACATTTTTTCAACTTGATAAAAATATAGAACTTGGATTTAATGAAGGTCGGCAATGAGTTGACATTACGGATATTCAGCTTATTCCATTAACTCAATAGTTAAAAATTTGCTATACAAGTTAGTTGAAATGTTCTGTTTATTAAATTGTGAGCCAAACCTATATATAACAGATTGGTTTTGTGCCTGGTAACTAGTACTACTAACTTGAGTATATTTGAGAGCTATTTTGAGTTCGTTTTGAGCTATTTTTATTAGTTCAAAAACTTATTTAATTATGTTCGTAATATTTGATAGATAAATAAATTTAGTCATAATTTCTAGTATTTTTTAGACGCTATTTAACTAACATTTTTACTTCTTATTTTTATCTTCTTATTATATATTATTTCTTTTTTTATCTCGAAGATATTTGTTAAATTTACTTTTTTACCATAATATTAATTTTTTATTATTTTATTATAAAAATCAAAGATAAATACAAGACGATTTATAATAATTCATGTACTTTGTTCTATTGATTGAATTAAACTCTTCAATTTTATTTTTTCTTTATATCCACTCAGTTGGGATTATCTTTTGGATATTATCTAATTGCATTATTTTTTAGAAGAATTTTTAATTACATTATTTATTTTATTGTTTTAATATTATATTTTAAGATACTAACAATGGGTTAGTATGACAATATATACTAATACGCAATAGTAAGTGTATACTACTTTTATTTTATTTTAAACATAGTTGATAATATTTTAAGATACAACATAAGATTAATAATAATATGCACAACATAAAAAACTAAATAATTGAAATTAAAAACATAATTAAAAAATTGATGTTTAAATAAAGATAGTAATTAAAAAATAAATTTATAATTACCAAAATATATTTTTATTCGTAAAATAAAATAAAAATTATATAAAATATCATATAATTATAGTATATGTTTATATAAATTTTATTTTATATAAAAATATCATTAAACATACCCATTAACAGATCTTAATTTGTTAACAGATCTTAATTTTCATTTGTTGGAACATTGTTATCTTTTTTTTCGATAAAGTGGAACATGGTTATCTTTGCTTTCAGACTACCTTTCTAAAAAAATAAAAAATAAAACTCAAATTGTTGATATCAGTATTTCCTCTAGATCACATGAAGAAAATCAATATCCCATACCTATCCTGATGGAAATACACCTTTAGATCATTGTTTCCTTAATTGGCAGAATAATTCTTTTAAAAAAATATGGTTAAAGTGATAATTTTTTATTTTTTAGGAAGCATCCATGAAAACTTGTAGATATAAAAAAAAAATTCATAAGTAATTATATAAAAAAAAATCATGAGTAATAAGACAAATACAAGTGAATTTTTTATTCGGCAATGCGGACAGCCGGTAGCTACTACTTATGTATCCACCTCACCCTATTATCATTCCTAAGCATAACCTACAAACCTTTACACCTGAAGAGAACGGGCTTAATAAGATTTTTTTTATATAATTTAAATAACGGAGTTAACTTAATAGGAATTATTAAAAAAAAATAGCTCAATTGATTAATCAGGAGATATGATATGTGCGTTATTATAAAATTTTAATTACATATCTTCAATTCCTACAATAATTTTTTTTAATGGGAATTAAAATGTTGAGTTTTATTTCAATATAAAGTGGCAATTTTCCTCTCACAATGAATTAAAAATCATTTTAAATATGATTTTAAAATAATTATTACAAAAATAAATAATTTTCAATTATATGATGATAATAAATTATTGGATGATATAGTAAAAAAAACTTTATACTATTAATATAATTAAATTATTAAATTTAATTTATTTACCCAACCAAATTTTTAAAAAATTAAAATAGTACACAATTGCATATGATATTAAAAAATATTAAATATATTTTAGTCTTCTTAATAGGATAATATTTTTTTAGTCTTTCAAAAATATATAAATCATTTTTTATTCCTCATTTATGAAAATATGTCAAATGCGATTTTTGTTTTTCAAGAAAATTGCCTCTTTTTAATTCCTAATTTATAAAATGGAGAATAACATGTGATATATTTTCATAAATGAGAAAAAATAATTTATTTTTAAACGACTAAAAATTATTTTCACATAAATTACAAATATATTAAACCCTTATGAAAATTAAAATGTTAGGGAAAGATGTCCTTGCTATTAGTAGCCTCCCTCCTCAAAGGCAATAAAGAATGGTATTTAAAGGAGGGAGCTAAATAGGAAAGAGTGCAAACCACGTGTTCAATAATTCTTGAAATTTTCAATTACATTGTGTTTGGTTTAGGTGAAATAATGAGAAATAAGAAAAAAAAACAGTAAAAGGATATAAAAAAAAAGTTAATGTGTTTATTTGGATGAGATAAAGTGGTGTGAAAGTATAAAAAAATATACGAGCCCCACACGACGTGACACACTTGTTGCAAAGATGGGAAAAAGAAGGAGAATGTTATTGACGGGGCAAAATAAGGGGTTGTAGTTTGATTTTTACAAAACCAAACTTTGTCTCGTGATACTCGTAAGAGTGGTCATGTGTCCCTTTATCTCACATTTTACTTTGTTGTTTGTAATAAGGGGTAAACTGTATATTTCCTCTGTTCATTTTTATAAGATTTTTTTAATTGATTTATATTTTTTAAAAAAAAATAATTAATTTAATTAATCACGTTAAATTCATTAATAATTTGTAATGTTTTTCTCTCTCTAAATCACCCCTTTATTTCTTTAAAATTAATCATCTCTTTCTTTTTACCTAATTGTTTATCACTTAATTGTTATTTATCTTCTCCCAGTAATTTCTATAATTTACTATTTCTTGGCTGATTTTTTTAATTAATTAAGTGTACTTTAAGAAAATAAAATTAATGCAACAGACCATTAGAAATGTGTCTTATAAGAGACAAATAATTTTTTGGATAGAGTTGTATACAAATAATTTTCTTTTTTAATCAACCATTTTTTCATCTTTATATTTAAATTAAATTTCAATAATTTTGTTAAGAAAATCATCAATAATTAAAAATAATATTATACTAAAATATATATTGTTTATCACAAATTCAAGATATTATCTATATATTTAAAAAAATATTTATTATAAATTTTAATTATATAAAAATATTTATCTTATGCATTCTATATATCAAAATACTAGTTAAATTTACAATCACTTACTCACACTTATCATTGACACAGTCGTGATTAAACTCAAAGTGCAGGAAGTAGAAGAAAATAATTTGACACATTGGAAAGTTTCAAAGATGTGAATGTCACGGCCCCCTTTTGTTAAACCAACTTAATTATAACACGAGTGTATTATTAATATTATTTTAAACTAACTATCATAAAAATTAATAAATTTATTATACATACATTGCACATTATAATTAGATGACGTTATAAATTTTTTTACCTTGTTGGTATATAACTTTGTTTTTCTCTTATAAAATTACCTGCAAATAATTTTAGAAAAAAGAAAAAGGCAATGACATTAATATAAATGAAACAAATGCAGGAGTTCAATGGAATGCCAGAAATGTGTATTCAATAAATGCAGTTGATTCCAGAGATCGACATAAAAATATTAGTCACTTCCAGAAAATGGAAAGAAAATAATAAGACAAGAGAGCAAAGCAACTTAAGCAATGACAGGTCCATTTATAGGCAAAGTTCTTAAAAATAAATAATTTCCGAAAGAGAAATTGAAGTGTGATCAAAATTTGCAACCTATTGCTTTTCGTGTGGAATGCACACTCCCTTCAATTTATAATAAATGACACGCTTTTAAGTGTGGGATGCCATTAAGTTTGTTTCATTATTTTTCTAATACCACTAACCCGTGGAGTGCACACTCCATATTATACATATCTCTCTCTCAATTTTTCTCTTATTAATATTCTAAATCTGAGAGTCCTCCATTACTTAGACCAGCTAGCTAGGAGCTATACTGATAACACTTGTTGCATAATGTACCGTGATTTTTTGGCTTATATAAATCACTTCTATTGCTTATATGTTGAAATTTTGTGGAAATGACTCAAAATTAGAAAAGCAAAAGCAAAATCTACACTTTCAGGAAGTGTTCCTCTATATAATATATATACACCAAATCTCATCCATTAAAATGAGTTAATCTAATGGTTAAAATCATTTCATTAAAAATTAAAATGAATGGGTCACGTGCTCTCTTGTTTCTTGTTTTACGGTGGCTGTTAACCTTCGAAACCGCTGTTCAATTGGAGTTTCATTTCGCTTTTCTGGATGTGTTTTTTCTACAATTTGACCAAGTGGTGAGCGTTCAAGGAGGGATAATTTTTTCAATTGGATCAGAGGGAGCAACAGGAACAAGAATAACTATAATTACTATGATTTTTGTGGTGGGTATATGGGAATTGGGAAAAGAAACATTTTCAATTGGCCGCAAATGCTGTGGAAAATGGGAGGTCTCGATTTGCTTTCTACAAGAGTTAGACACCATCTCCTTCGAAGAGATCGACACAATTAGGAGTATACGTTGCACTGTGAGAGGAATTCTTATCGATGTCAGAACGAAAACACTTCTATGAATGATGCTTTAGGGTATTGTGCGTTCCCACAAGAGGCTTATTTTGGGATAACGATTATGTATTCTCGTGGGGATGAGTATGAAATGTTGGAAATTGGGAAGAGTGGCAAATATGAGAAGACCAAGCTTTTGATTCAAGGTAACTGCGTAGGGTGTGATACGATGTTTCGGTGTTGCCAATGTCAAGAACTAACGGCGGGGGTGAGGATGAGAGATGAGCACGTGACCCACAAATTTTAATTTTAATGAAATTACTTTAGCCGTTACATTAACTCATTTTAATGGATAAAATTTGGTGTATATATATATATACCTGAAAGAATTCGGTAATGCACAAGCATATACCCACTCGTTAGTTATCAAAATATTATTTTCTTTTTTCAATCCCACATACATGGATAAAACTAAACTAAAAATTAGACTAGTTAATTCAACCATGTATATAATTAAAAATAAGATTAATCTAACCACATGAATGATATATTGATTAGATGATGAAAAATATGCGTAATGAATTCATGTATCTTATCCAAGAATTAAATTTAATTGATTAAAACAAGATACATAAATTATTATAAATTTTTTAACATAGTCTTTAATTTTTATCAATAAAAAAATTGAATCCATGTAATTTTTTTTTCTTGAGAATTTCTTAAATGCGAACCAAATTCATTAATAGTCCCACTTATAGCTAGTGCCATCCACACTACCTTCCTTTTTTTTTTTTGTCATTTTCCAAGTCCATTTACACCGCATTACATTTGGTGATAACTCTATAAATACCCTTCATTTGAACATGTCTAAATCCACAAGCTCTAAGAATTTGTATTCTCTTTTTCTTCTTTTCCATCTTCTTGTATTTTCTACTTTATTTTACCAATATATTTAATTCATCCATTATGGCTTCCCTTGATGATGATTATAAAACTAATGAAATTTCCCTCAACCATGTTGAGATTCCTATCCATGCAATTGGTGAAGAGCCCAAACCATACCAAGAGGTTGAAGAGAGAAACAACATTGACTATTCTCAGAGAGCACAATGGCTTCGTGCAGCCGTATTAGGAGCCAACGATGGATTAGTCTCAGTTGCATCATTGATGATAGGTATTGGAGCAGTTAAGGAAAACATCACAGCCATGCTTCTTGCTGGCTTTGCAGGGCTAATTGCTGGAGCATGTAGCATGGCAATTGGAGAATTTGTTTCTGTGTACACTCAATATGACATAGAAATTGCTCAAATTAAAAGAGATAAAGAAAACAATAATATCGGTGGAGTAGGTGAAGAATTAGCTCAAAGGGAGAAGTTGCCAAATCCATTTCAGGCTGCTCTAGCATCAGCACTAGCATTTTCTGTGGGTGCAGTGATACCACTACTAGCAGCTGCATTCATAAGGAACTATAAAATTAGGCTTGTTGTTGTTGCTGTTGTAGCTACCCTGACATTGTTGCTATTTGGTGGTGTTGGAGCAGTGCTTGGAAAAACTCTAGTGAGGAAGTCCTGTATCAGAGTGCTCATTGGAGGTTGGATGGCTATGAGTATAACTTTTGGCCTCACCAAGTTATTTGGCATTGCCGGGCTTTCAATGTGATTTACTTTGGTCGTTTTTCTTTTTTCTTTTTTTTCCCCGATAATAGTCGTTATTCTTAATATATACTAAACTTTTTTTTCAACAATAATATTCATGTATTAAACTTTATTATAGAAAATGGTTCATCTTCTCCCATATGCCAATAGGCACTCCCCAGAGAGAAAGAGATTCAAGAAAGAAAGAAAAATATAAATATAAGAAAAAGTGATAAAGAGAAATAAAATGGTGTTAATTGGGTGTATGCATTGTACAAGTATTTAGCCGATAAAAAAAATTGTACAACTATTCATATATTATTTTTTTTATTAAGGAGAAATGTGTTTTTGGTTTATGTATTTTAGATCAAATTTAGCGTTAGTCCATTTACTTTCAAATTGAAAAAAATTAGTTTCTCAACTTTTAAAAATGCATGACTTTTCACTTTCTCCGTTAACTTTTAAAATTAGTGACAATGCTAACGGGTAATGACGGATTTATTAAGGTGTCTAGAGGGGATTCCCCCACCCCTCCCTCCTCTACTATTTTTTTAAAGAAAAATTAAAGGTGTTTGAGTGTAAAAATAACAATACGTAGATATTTTATTTCTTTTTTATGTTCTTTATTGTAAAGATAATTATCAATGACAATTTTTTATATTTTAGACAAATATTTTATATCAACATCTTGATCGTGAATTTTAAATTTTAAGACACCCTAAAATATGCTCTAATTTTATTACTATTTTTTAAAAATATTTTTATCATTTTTTGGTCTTACACAAATAACATAACACTCTTTTTTCCCTATATCTTTTGACAATTTAAAAGCAATTTTTTTCAATAGTAATTAGCTACTATTGTTATAAAAGATATCTCAATGACTAAAATAATTCATTCCAACTTAATAGATTCCTATACCATATAGTTAATAGGATTTTTTTTTTTTTTTGTAAAAATATGTGGTTAATCCGTATACAAATTTTAATTATATATTCATGAAAGTTTTTAAAGACACGTGAGATTGATGACTTGAATTTGTTGTCAACATAAAATATATTTTTGGATTATTTTATAAAAAAATGTTATTATAAATATTTTATATAAAATTTAATTTGTACATGTTTGATGAATAAAGTTTTATTTTTATTGTTGTCCCCTTCTGAATTTGTAGTCTTTTTCATTTTATACAATTTCTTGCAGATTAAAATCACCAAAATTAGTTGTTTATACCCAACATTTCCTTACAGTTTTTTAGCATCACAAACTGTGCATAGTAAAACTTGGGTACCGCCCCCTTGCAACCAAATTAAACACCCAACCATCGCCCATAAAATTAAAAACCACCATAACTGAACCTCCACACCACCTATATATAGAGGACTTCCAAAACCCATACCACAAGCTATTATGCAACAAACATTTCACATCCACAAATTCATACACAGGAACATCTAGATTCTAGAATAAGAAAAGTACACTCTAATTCTTAGGGTATAGACTTTTGTAGAGTAGAAAGATAAATATAGATAAAGAGGTGCCAAAATGTAAGACTCATTTTAATTGAAAAAACTATAAAATCCAATTTCTGAAACTGCGAAAGAAGTTGCCTGGAAAATATTCAAAAATTAGTAAAATTAGTTCAAGTAAGTTTTATACTGAGCCGTCTAATCTTAAGATACTTTCCTAATGTTCTGCGTCATTTTCAGGTCTCGCACCAAGGAATATTTCCAATTGTTGGGCTCGCTGATTTTAACAAATTGAGTGCTAAGCTTATTTTTGGGGATGACGGTTAATAATAGAAACATATTGTGGTTACTTGTATGTAAAGATTTTTCCTTATCTGTACCTAATTGTTTATGATTGCATTTTGGTTACAAGAGAACAGGGTTACCACTGTGACATTTACTTCGGACTGGTTTATGCCACCTTTATAACCATGGTTAAAAAAACCTTGAATTGATCATTGTTCTGTTAAGTTTCTCTTCAAAGCCTAAAGATGAATTAATAACTCCACTTGTTAATTAGACATTATTCTCCAGCCAATTTTAGTAACTATAATGTTTAGCCAGTATAGCACGATAAATGTAAAGGAATGTTCTCTAGGAAGAAGGTGACTTAAAAACAAAAATATAATTTATCGAAATATAGAGTATAAACATTTCGTTGTATTTGATTGTATAACTATATACATGTACAAATTAATGAGGCAAAATTTTTCAATCCTCAGCAAATCCCTAAAATTTGGATGCTTTGAAGATTTGGAGAGAAAACCGTGACTCTCTAATCTCAAATCTTATTGAGTCATGATGCTCAAAAGGGAGGCTCTTGTTTTAAGCATGCGCCTAAATACGATCTCCAAAGCATTTTTTATGCTTTCAATGGCATTCTCCAATGTTTCCAATCTTTCACGTGCAGCCTGCATCTTTGCAACATTAGTACCTTCACTTAGAAGGGTGCTTAAAGATGCTTCCACACATTGCAACTCATTGGAATTCTCTTGTTTCTCTTCACATGCTATCACTCCCTTGTGCATTAATTTTGCTACGAATAACCATTTGGTTGGCTTTGACTTTGAAGCTGGCACGGCCAAGAAAGTTAACAAGGATTGGAAGATAGACATGTTCATTACAATGACTTCCCTAAGCACTCTAACCAAAGGAACAAGTTGTTAGTCTTGATTTAAGAGTGGGGATACTCCAAATTTGCTCTCCATCTTCTTCAAAGATGTCATCATTTTTTTGGCATTCTTCTTCATCTTCTTTGAGAAGAAATTATATTCGGCAATAATTTTTTCAATGCTTGAATCCCCCTTTCTCCTTCTAAGAGTAGAATGAAGGGATTGGACATTTTCCTTAATTTGTAACATGGTGTCCCTTGTGATGCCACAGACATCCAAAATTCTCACTGAACCATCAAGAAGCTCTTCAATGCATTTCTCACCTTGATAGTTGGAAATCAGCTTTTGGGTTGATGCCACGATGAGAAGATCTTCCAAGCCAATATGCAAATCTTGAAGCAAGGACAAGCCAGTGAAAATTGACTTTGATGTGGATGTGGAAGTGGCTTCCCAAGTTTTGAGCTTGCTCAGCTCTTCCTCCACTCAAATGGTGCTAGGATGAGATCCAGTAGGAAAACTATTTGAGCGAACATGGAACTTGTTTGCCATAGTTACTCTTTTTGTATTCTGTTCTTTTACAAATGAAGCTCAATGTTTTTGTGCTCTCACCAAGTCTTTAACTCTCTCTCTCTCTATATATATATATATGTGTGTGTGTGTGTGTGTATAGGCGCAAATCATGATTCATTGCTATTGGTGAAAAAAATAGGCAGCACAGCTAACCTCTCATAATGAACGTGAGCATGTGGTACCAGCATGTGCTTCCTATTAATTTGGTGAACTTGTTACATCTCTACCAAACAATGTGCACTATTATTTGTGATATAATATATGCCTCTATGAATTTGAAATGGATTTGAGATGCATAACTGGCATGTCCTGCGTGTGTTGGCAATCAGAAAACCTCATTAGTAATAAGCAAGTTTGCCTCCTTTGCTGCCACATTGCCTCTTGATTTCAGAATATAGAAATAGTGTTGTTTAAGCTATATTCACTCCCTGGCTTGTCTCTCAACGCCAAGGAGCTATAGAACTGCAAATAATGGTGTAATAAATGGCTCCTCCATCGATGAGATCCAGATCTTGTTGGATGTGACAAATGGACAACCATTTGAGTTATATATAACTTTGATTACAATTTCGAGAACAAAATGATGGGTTATTTGGTGGGTGCATGAATGGCTTGTAACCCTTATGTCTCCCTTGTTGATTTTACCAACTCACTCATTATTTCATTCTGTTTTAAACCGAACAAGAATCTCATTCCTATATTTGCTTTTGTTGAGAAATCTTGTGGTACATGTAATGGACGAGTATCCTACGGTCCCATTTAACGTTATGGCTTATAACGTTAAATGCTTGGGAGAAACCAAAAAAATACCAGACCAGTAGACCTCCTGTCACATAATTATACTCCTTTTTTCCAAACTTTTTTTTCGTTTTTCTTGATACCCATATAGACAATAATGTGGCCTCTCAGATATTTGAGCATTTTTAACCCCCAAGACTTGACAGAGGAATTCAATCATAGTACATATCGGACTCAACAATGAATAAGGAAAAAAAGATACAGAATGAATTTTCTTGAGTTAATACGATATAGAAAAGGATGAAACAGTTTAATTACAGAAAAATTCTCATGATTTAAAAGACAACTTTATCAAATCATGCTATTTACTATTTAGGATTCATTTCTGCAACCAAGGTCTTCAACTGTGTGCACGCGGATGAGTTATTAAGTTTCTGTTTATTTTATTTTTTTTATAATTAATTTTAATAAATTATTGAATCTAACTGCATTTGATAGTATTTAAAATTCTGTAGAATTTGGATAAAATTTTTGAATTGATGTCACAAATATTATCAATGACTAGGAAATTTGTGAGCAGTTTCGGATTAGGCTTTCCAAAAAGTTAAAAGGTATCGGAGGCAATATGGAGGTGCAGGAAGCAATTGATCTATGAATGTCATATAAGATGAAGGCTTAGTGGAATTCTCATGTACCAAAATCCCTTGTTGTCTTTGGATTTTGGGTTCTGATCCTCTTAAGGCCCACTCCAGACAGAAGTTCATCAAGGCCTCTTAATGCTTTTGGTTAAAATAGCATCAAGGCCAATGGATATGCTAATATGCTATAGTGGGGATAGTGGGTTTAGGGAAACTGTACAATTTTTTTGCATAATTAATTTTTTTTATTTTGTGAACTCAGTATATTTTCTCAAAACTGAACACTCCTAAGAAACGTTTTTCCGTGCACACAAACTTGAAGCACCATATCAGTTTTGCATAATTAAAGGGGCAGGTAACAGGTATTTTCAAGATTACTTATTAATAACAGTAAAAAAAAAAAAACTTATTAATACACCAATGACATGCTTTAAATCAGTAAGAATCTAACACTCAAACAGAGGTCCATCTAGGGAATCATCTTCGGCTACACTATTCAACCGATTGAATCAATTTAAATTAGAAAAAAATTAAGAAGTATTATTGCACTTCAAAGTTTAATTAAAAATTAATTAACAAAAAAATAACTTAGAAATAAATATCATGTTACAATTATTATTGAACTTTCTTTTTATAAAAAAAACGTTTCATTTTACGAATTCACACTACGAAAACAGTAATACAGAGACACTGTCCGTCAAACAAGATATTTCTATGTAATTGTGTAATGTTATATTTTCTTACAATTTTTCCTATTATTTTATGAGGAAAATACTAGATAAAAAAATAAATATACTCCTATTAATATCTTCGAAAGTTTAAATACATACAATGCTTTCTTTATGGAGGATCAGCAAGAAGATTTTGTACAAAGATTTCAGTTAAATCTTGTCCTAAATAGAAGGCCACATTTTTTAGTAAGTTATATATTGAATCAGTTACTTATGTTTTACTGATATTTGTAAGCCATAGCTATTATTGATAGATTCCACCTTTGTGGAAGATGGCTGATTAACTGTTAAGTAGGTATAATGTTAGCCAAATTACTAAAATAAATAAATCTTGAGCACCAACGATAGTTCCGGTAGAAGGCCTTTCAATTATCAGTTTTAAAAATAATAATAATAAACTGGAATAGGGAAATGTTGAGAAGATATAGAATTCTGAACTAATCTTGATGCTGTTGTTCAAACATGTACTGATTTATGGAGATTTTACATTTACAGAGGATATGTATTTTTGCTCCATTCATTTAATGAGCCAGCATATTCAAAAACGACACTCTATTTTTGACTAAACATCTAAATATGCAATCTAATCCACCCTCAAGACCACCAATATTAACATTCAATGTCTCTAACACTGTTAGTGCCCTTTGAAATTCACCACTGGAATCACCGTTTTTCTCTCTTCTAAGGAGAGAGCACAGAACATTGTTGAGATCTGCAACCCCATTTGTGTTCTTCTGTTCTTTCAGGGAAGAAAACAAAACCGTTGGCTTCAACTTTGAGATCAGGGAAGACCCTTTTGTTCCAAATGTTGGCATGGACATAAATACTAATAGAGAATGTAATATAGAGATGGTGATGGTGCTTGCTTCTTTTATAACTCTAGCCAAAAACACTAGCTGTTGATCTTGATCCAATAAAGAAAAGGAATTAGCCTTATTCTTCATTCTCTTTAATTGTCCAAGTTGTTTAGCAATTGTCTTCTTTGCCTTCTTCTTGAAGCTTTCATAAGCAGAAATGATGCTTTCAATGTTTGAATCTCCCTTTCTTCTACGCACGGCTGAATGAAGGGTTTGCATGTGTTCCTTAAGAACCAATAACAAATCCCTTGCAGACTCACATGCGTCTAGCAATGTGACTGAGCCACGTAATGCTTCTTCTACTAGTTTTCCATCTTGGTAGCGTAGAAGAGTTTGTTTGGTTTGTGGAGAATGGAAAAGTTCTTCCATGCAGTTGTACAACTCAGCAAGCACAACTAAGTCGCTCTGAATTGTCTCAGCTTCTAAACAAGTAGTGATTGAGATAGGCTGAGAATGATGAGGTTTTAGGTGGTTTAGAAGTGCTTCAACTCTTTGAGAAACGGGGTGTACCCTAGGAGGGAAACTAATGGATCTTACAGGTTGATGTGAACAGGGAAATTTGGAAATGGTTTCCATCTTTTCTTTGTTGATTGCTTGACTCACAACTAGTCTTTGTTGAATCTATTTATAGGAACATGGTTTTGGAGAACCTAAACATGGTACCATGTTAGTGAACGTGGACTATTAGGGTGTGTGATGTGTACATGTGATGGCAATGTGGGTCATCCTGAGTTTCATATGACTTTTCTGACACTTTGGGTCAGCAATTCGGCAGCTATAGAGATTTTTTTAATCTCGTGGTCATGAGATGAGCAACGTAGTACTTTGTTTGAGAGAACTGTGGTAAACAAAATGAGAACCTAAAACAAAGGATACAGAAAATGAGAAAATTGCTGGTGTGTGCTCCCGTTAGGCATCAATAATTCAATCTCCAACAATTATTCAAATAATATAAGATATTTCCAAATTATCATGTGTATTATTGAACTTGTATTCTACTATCAGCTCATCTTGTCAATTCATGTCCTAATTCAAAAGATAAGTAATGGATAGATTTAAATAATCCTGCCTAGTGGCTAGCTCAAACAATGAAGTGGTTTGTAGCCTAATTAAAGTTTCCACCACAAGCCTGGAATCTAGGTTTTTTGGGGGGACATAGAGCAATGTTTTGTGCAAATTGCCATAATATTTTTTTTTCATGGCTATTAGGTGTTGTGATATGCAAGTGCATTTACTGTTACTACTGGGAGACAAAAGAGGGCAATCAACAAAGACAACTCTTCTACCTTGGAAATTGATGTGTTAGCATAATGAAAACATGACAGCATATACTATATAATTTCGGGTAGTTTGGTTTGGTGGATGGTTATATCAAGAATAGCCCAGAGAGAGGGGCACGTATAGGAATCACTAACCACACGTTGATTGGATGAAAGAGAAGGCGATTCTCTTTGTTGGGTTCTTCTGCTAGTATTTGCAGCTTAAACAACATTATGTTTCAAGAGCAATGTATCTAAGAATCATATTCTCTGGCAGATCGTTAAACTAGTTTAGGATTAAGGAACTTACTGATAGTTAAACTTACACCTCTTTTTCATCAAAATGTTGAATTAAATATTCATTTGCTCGTGTCACGTACATACAATACAACTGTAGTGAAAGTATCGTTTTAGTCTTTGAAATAAATATTTCTTTAGATTTTTAGACTTAATTTAATAAAACTTAACATATCTTTGAGTATTAAGTACAGCTATTCTTAAACCTTAGTACCAAAAATGCACTTAATGTTATTCCTTGTATATATTTCACATAACATTTTAATTAAAATTTTGCTTTTCACATATCTTGAATGTGTGTGCAGAACTACACTAGATAAGTAAAAGTAAACCAAGTGATCGATAAAACTTGCTTTAAAACTATAAAAAAATATATACATCATTCAAGGAAGGAAGGAAGAAGGGGTTAGAATGATATATTTTTAATTTGATCTTGTAAGTTAGTATTTTTTATTTTTGATACTTCTAAGTTTATTTTTTTAATTTTAATTTATAAAAGTTTGTATTTTTTTTAATTTTGATCTCTGCAAGATATTTTATTTATTTATAGTCTTTTTAAGTTTTAATTTTTTTTAATTTTGATTTATGTAAACATAAACTTATGAGAATTATAAATAAAAAAATTAAAATTTTAAAGAAATTAAAATTAAAAAATAAAAACTTACAAAGATTAAAGATAAACAAAAATTGAAAAAGTCCACTTATAATAACTAAAATTTTAAAAAAAATAAACTTAAAGACCAAAAATAATATAAAAAATGTTAATTTACCATGGAAAAAAAACATATATAAGCTTTTTTTTAATCAAGGGTGCACGTTATGGTTGTCAGCATTGAGTGAATACCATCTTCACTGATCAACATGTCAGAACTGATGGGCTTGGCTTTCTTTGTTAGCCAATAAAAAGATGTCGTATTCTATGTCTATAGTACTTCGTTCGTGAGCAATAATAGTTTGTTTTTTTTTTTGACAAAAAATATTATTTTGTTATTGCTCTATAATGCGTGCTGTTTTTCTGAAGGCTTGACGTTGTTCGATTCAAAAGGGTTAAAATGGAAACACAAGTGTGTCATTTCAAAATGAATATCAAGTTAATGCTTGCTACTTCATATCGATACAAAGTCTGACATTGGAGTGAATTAATGGCTTAGCTAGTTGGCCATGTAATGCATCCTAAGAGGCTTTTGAATATGTTTCCTGTTCTTCCTCTATCTATTGCACTGCATGTGTCTATTATATAATCTATATCTTTGGAAGAAAAAAAATTATGCTTGTATAATCCAACACATATCTCGAGTGATAAAAAGAAAAAAAATTATATAATAAGAGAGAGAGAAATATAAAAAAAAAATAAGTATAGAGAAATAGATATAATTTTGAAATATATAAGTGTTACTGTTCATTTTCTAAAGGTACCTTCTATTTTCAATTACTGATCTTGTAAAAATGGATAAAAATAAAATTTTACAGAACGAAAATTGTGTTAATTTTTTTTTTGGTACATAAAATTGTATTAATGTGAGTGTGACATAAATAATAGTAAATTATTTCCGTTAAAATATCTAAGCAGTCCAAAAGAATTTTGACATTTGAAGAATATTTAATAATAAGAAGAAGAATACAGCATAAGTTTTATTGCTTTCATGGTTGCACTTGCAACCATGAAAGCAATTTAGAGAGAGAGAGAGACTATACACATGGTGGAATCGGTGTCAACTTTCTGAACTAGCCAAGCAATCAAAATAAAAACAGCTGAGCTAGCTTTAGTTCATCAATCATTAATGATTTTAGTTAAAAATAAATAAAAGGAAAACAAAAAGACTCGAGCTCGCGTGACGTCGAGACAAATTTTCAACCGGCCTAGCCTTTTTTATTTCATAAGAAATTAAAATATTTTTTTTATGAAAAATATAGTTTAACATTTTTTTATTGCTGTAAAAATAATTTTTTGTGAATAAAATTGGAAATTACAGTATGATATTCTTGCAAATAATTAGTTGAAAATAATTTTTTTATGAATAAGATAAATATTAACTAATTACTTAAAGACACATCACAGTTAATTTTCCCACTTTTTATTTTTGATTTATTTTTAACCGAACAATAATTCATTCTTGCAAACGGAGTCAACCCTATACAAAATAAGACTATATGTAGACCCAAAATACAGACAAAAATGCAATAAACAAAGATATTGATAAATTTATCCCCCAAAATTAACGTAGACATAAAAATTTCTTTTATTCATATTTATCCTTCCCATCTATTTTCCTGAGATTAGCATAATCATAAAATAACTAAACTATGAATAACAAGAATTGTTATTGCAATTACAATGAGGCTTCAAGAATGACTATTGACTTTGACTAAAAAAATGAATGACTATTGACTGGTTCTTCGACTCAATTCTGGTGTTCAAAGCACACCACTATCCCCATGTGGATGGGGTCGCTTTCCATATGTTCTTATGTAAAACCATTGAGTCGCGCTGAGTGGTGAAGAACTCCATTTTGATGTGCATACTCGATATGACGATAAATCTGCACGCTTTCAGGTTTGCATGTGATGTAACCACCCCTCATTGATCAACAATCATCCAATGTATGCCCCCGTGGCCCGTGACTCACATGTGACTTGATTTGTATGAATTAATCATATCTTAATCAATCAAACCTATAACTTTAAACATCATTATCATTTTATATTCAAATATAGTAGCTAGTCACTTCTGCCGTCCTTATTTTATATTAGTTTATACTATGATGCACATTTGGTCAGCCGCCCCTTCAGTAAGACTCATGTGATTTGATGAATTAGGATATAAAAATTTAAATCTTAGTATTTCTTATCAGTCTTAGGAGAAAATATAACTGTTTACGTCCATTGACCAAAAATTTATAACAAGAACTGTGATTAAATGTTCCCAAGTTTCATTAATTCTTAACTACAACTTAAATTTCACAAAACCATTACCAAAGTGAATCTTATATCATTATGAACAATGTCATTAGTGTACATACAATCATTATTGATACAAAATTTCGGCCTTTTAGTGTACACTCACTCTTGCATTAAAATGGAAAGTTGGAAATATGGACAAGTTTAACATGGCAATGACAGAGAACGGGATTGTGTGGGAACAATCTCAACTTGATTCGTTATCATTCTCAGTTTCTGCAAGAGATGAAAGGGCAAGACAACTTGGATACTTGAAGGGGAGGGTTGTCAAGGGATTATCATCCGACAATAATCCCTGGCAGGCCAAACCAAATGTGTATCCCAATGCTAGAGCAACAGGAACAGCAACAGCATTTCCAACTTGTATGTACCTATATTATGGATAAAAGTATAGAATCATTGAGGGCCAAAAAGGGAAAATAATTTAGTATAGGACTGGAGTTATAACTTGTGGTAAGGAAGGTGACAGTAAAAGGGAGATAACGAGTATTAAATGATTTCACTGATAAACTAAAACAAAATAACTTGTGGGTTCACATACCTCTCTTTGACAGGCCCACAAAGTTTATAGCAATCAGGAAACCCTTGTAGTCTCGCATTCTCTCTAATGGTAAGTACTCGGTTTTGTGTAGGGTGGAGAATGGCCTGACAATAAAATAACATTTTGATTGAGACAATGCATTATAATACATGCAGAAAAACATGAGTTTAATAGAAAAATGCATGCATCAAAATCATTTTGTAGATAACAATATAACATTACTTGAAATGCAACATTAATTAAAAGAGTTTGTACTGAGATATTTGCATAAGTGCCATTTGTTTACCAAATCAAATAATGTACAAAGTGAAAATAATAACCTGGTTGTGAGGCTCGGCCCTTGTCACCACTGTTGACACAATTTCATCCCACCACAAACGACCAAATGGCCTGTGTTTTCCCCCCAGTAAGTTACATTAGGAATTTTGATAACAAACGACCAAAAACATAACGGAAATCACGTGATATGCATATACTTACTTGCTAGATGTCCCACGGACAAATGTCATAGCATAATCAGGAACCTATGCATGACCACAAAATAAAATAAATTAGAGATAAATTATGGCACTCAACAAAGGGGTTGTGTCAAAATAATGTCCCTAAGAAAAGGTGACAAAAGACTAGTACCAAAGGCTTCCCAGAGTCTAGCATCACTCTTTGAACCGATGGATCCCATTGAACTTTGTTGCCATTCACAAGTACACCAGGTAGATCTCTGAAGTTTGCACCCTAGAAAAGTAAGCAAGCACCATCTAAATTTAGAATAGAGTAAAATAAATTTCTGACAGCACATACGGTCAAGTTATGGAACCTACCTTCTTCTGGGGAATCTGGCAAACTCTTTCATAATCATCTTTGTTCAACTGCAGAGGACGATGATCATATAGTATTCTATCTGGTGCGCTTTGAGCACTAGCCATACTACCCACCATCTCTTCAAAACAGAGAACGTATAATGTCAATATCCATTCTGTACGGTAGTACTATGCACTTGTTGCATGAGAAGAAAGCGATGTGACAAATATTATTACCACATTAAACAACAGTCAACCACCAAAACAAAATTCTAGACATAGCAAAAGCAACGTAGAGCATGACAAAATATTCAACTACTACTATGTCTTAAAGAAGCTCAGAGAATTTAGTTTACCACACTGGCAAAGGCAAAGACCTTGATGCAAAGTATAAACAACATAAGCATGCTTTAAAACGCAAAATGGCAAAAGCAAATACAAAAGCTAACCGTTTTTCTTCAATCTAATATATTTTTGAAATTCAGTTTCAGAAGGAGCTTCATAGTTCCTTTCATCTTGGTTCTCATCATTTGTAACCTCATTAAGGGAAAATTGAAAAAGAGGTAAGAAATGGGATCAAAATCAAAATTTCATATCAAGCCAACAAACTTAATAAACAAATGCAGAGCAAAATAAACATACATGTGGTAGATCTGATATTGCATCCTCAAGTAAAAGAGCGCCAGCCAGATGACAGGTATCCTTTTTATCATAAGCTACTGTAATTTCCTGCATTATGACAACAACAATCAGATACCGGTGATTAAAATCAAAGACAATGCTTTTCGAGGAAAATGGAGAAAAATTGTCTTAGTCTATTAGTCCTTACTTCAAATTCAGTGGGAACGGAACCTCTTGACACCACCTCATGTGTTGGTAACGGATATGGAGGCAATTTCTATCCAACAAAGAAAAAAAATAGTTAAGTCATTTACCTTCCCATTTACAACATTAACGTTATCCCGCCAGTTGAAGATTTGAATAAGTGAGGAAATTTTCTCTCACTCTCTCTCATCTTATTAATTGCTTTTGAATGGCATATATATAGGGTACAAAGAGAAGAGAGAGACAGCTTACACATACTGACCTGACCTAACCCTGCTGTCTCCTCTGACAAGTAAGCTAGCTAAGTAACCATACATAGAATAAAACAAATATTCAACACTCTCCCTCAAGCTGGAACATATAAATCATATGCACCAAGCTTGGAACATATAGACAGAATCCTAGGTCCTCTTAAGGACTTAGTCAAAATATCTATTGGCTGATCATTAGAATTAATGAACTCAATGACAATCTCCTTGGACAATAGTTTCTCCCGAATGAAATGACAATCAATCTCGATGTGCTTAGTCCTCTCATGAAAGATTGGATTTGAAGCAATGTGGAGAGCAGTCTGATTATCACAGTATAACCTCATTTGCACAACTTCACAAAATCTCAATTCTTGGAGAAATTGTTTAATCCACATAAGCTCACATGTAACTATAGTCATAGATCGATATTCAGCTTCTGCACTGGACCGAGCAACAACAGTTTGCTTCTTGCTCTTCCAAGAGATAATATTCCCTCCAATGAAGACACAATAACCTAATGTGAATCTCCTATCCATAGGACAACCAGCCCAGTCTGCATCACAATACCCCGATAGTTGTGTATTACCCTTGTCCTCATACAATAATCCTTGTCCAGGAACTCTCTTAGCATATCTAAGAATACGCATGGCAGCATTCCAATGATCAACATGAGAATTTTGCATGAATTGGCTAACTAATCCAATAGCAAAGGAGATATTAGGTCTTGTAATGGTGAGATAAATGAGTTTTTTCACAAGTCTCTTATACCTCTCGAGGTCAAGATAGACATCTCTGATCTGCCATGAGCTTCAGATTTGGGTCCATAGGACTATCAATAAGTCTATAATTTTGCATGCCTGTTTCTTCCAGAATATCCAAAACATACTTCCTTTGAGAAATCACAACACCATCTCCTGATTGAGACACCTCAATACCAAGGAAATACTTCAGATATCCCAAGTCTTTGGTCTGGAAATGACTGAATAAGTGCTCTTTTAACTGGACAATCTTAGTAGCATCATTTCCTGTGATCACTATATCATCAACATAGACCATTAGATAAACACACTTTCTAGGGGATGTATGACAATAAAAAATAGAATGATCAGCTTCACTTTATTTCAACCCAAAAAGTTGAACAACATGACTAAATTTACCAAATCAAGCTCGAGGAGATTGCTTCAACCCATAGAGAGGAGCCTGGAAGAGGTTAATAGGAAACTGGACAAGTTTTATATGTTTCTCATCTTGAGGAGCCTACACTCAGACTTTGATCATGTGTGTGATCAAGTCCTTGCTGGAGATCAAGTTCCATCAATGGATTCCCTCATCACTAGATTTATTCGCGTGCCTCATGTATTGAAGGATGAAACTCTTACTGATGCTGCAGAAACTTTAACTATGGTGGCACCTTGTGGGAGAGGAAGAGGCCGCAATAACAGAGGAGGCCGCAGTGGAAGAGGTGGACGTCCTCATTGCACCTATTGCAAGAGGATGGGTCACACTAAGGAAAACTGTTATTCATTGCATGACTTTCCTGACAAAGTAGCACAGGTGTCTAAGTCAGAGAAATCGGAGTCTAGGTTCTCTGATGAAGAGTATCAGGAGTATTTAAAGCTCAAATCCGAGAAGCCCAACAACCAAGCACAATCTTCATCTGTACCAGGTTTTTCAACAACCTGTATTTCTCAATCCATTGAAAATCCTAGTTCTTGGATACTTGACTCAGGTGCCTCTGATAATATCTCTGATAATAAGTCTTCATTTTCATCCATTTCTTTTCCAAAAATTCCGCACCTTGTTACTGTAGCTAATGGCTCCAAAGTTGCGTCTCAAGGAAGTGCTCAAGTTTCATTATCTCCCTCATTGAAATTGAATTATGTTTTATTTGTTCCTCAATGTCCATACAATCTAATCTCATTAAGTCAGTTGACTCGCTCATTAAATTACAACCTTTTTATAACGGCTAAATATGAGTTATTTTGATAATAAAAATATCTTTAAAAATGTTTATTTAGCAGTTATCTTTGGCTTAAATATTAAGATTTGATAATTTTCTTACTTATGACTTGCAAATATGAAAATGAGAGATTAAAAGAGAAAAAGATCAAGAAAATATCCAAAATATCAAGAAGTCTCAGGAAGATATGATTAAAAGCAAAATAAATCCAAAAAATATCAAAAAAAATATCACTGAGCAAGATTTTTAACATTAGGCCCAAGTCCATTCCATTCCAACAGTGAAGCCAAGGAGGAGAAAGAGACCACAAAACCCCCTCTCCTAGGGGTTTCATTTACTCTCTTTCTTTCACCCCTCTTATCTCATCTCAATTCTTATACCTCATTCATTGTAAAGCCCTCAATGATCATGAATAGCTAAACCCCTAGTTAAGGCCTGGCAGGCCTAAAAGCCAAGCGATGTATGATGTACTCACTATTTATCAATGCAAAGGTGTTTTCTATTCTATTATCTTTTTGGCTTTTATCTTGCATTATTTATCTTTATATTCTATTAGGGATTAGACGCTCAGGAGCAACATAACTTCTAAATAAGATTTAAAGAAGATATGCATGCATTGGTTTTATAGATTAGACGCTCGTAAGAGTAACTACTAAAACAAAAACAAAGGATTTCATAGGAAAGTCATTCCTAGGAATGATAATTTTATGTCCATGCATTCTTGCAAACATCTAAAATTCATACATCATGCATTTTATTTGTTGGATCTTTGCAAAAGAATTTGAAAAATAGATAAATAAAATAGGCTTGTCATCGTGAGGAATCAAGGCAAGTAAACTCATACATCCTAGGCAAACAAGGCAGGCCAAGTCCCAATTCTGATTTTATTTTATTTTTATCTTTTATTTTTATCTTTTACTTATCTTATCTTTTATCTCCTATTTTCTTTTATCTTTATCATATCTTAATTTAAATATTTTATTTTCTCTATCTTCCATTTTTATCTTTAAATCTTTTATCCTTTCTTTTAAATCTTTATCTTATCTCTTATATTTTCTTATCTTTATTTTAAATTATTGATCTATTGTTTTTAAATTGGATTTGCATTAATCTAAGTACAAACAAAATCCCTTTGAATTCGACACTCGGACTTCCGAGTACTTTACTACTTGTGACAAATTTGATACACTTGCCAACAAGTTAACACCTTTACTGCTAAATCATTTATTATTCAAGAACATGGGATGGGTCGATTAATTGGAGAAGGACGTGAATCACGAAGATTTTACTACTTAGAATCCAGTTTTCCTGTGTCCTATTTTGCAACTTCAAAACCCAAACTTGTGCATGATTGTCTGGGTCATCCAAGTCTACCAAAACTGAAAATGACGGTTCCTAGTCTTAAGAATCTTAGAGTCTTAGAATGTGAGTCTTGTCAATTAGGAAAACGTGTTAGGTCATTATTTCCTCAAACTGTACAAAGATGTAACTCGACTTTCTCTACCATTCATTTTGATTTTTGGGGACCAAGTCGTGTTACATCTTTTGATTTTCGATATTTTGTAACCTTTATTGATGAATTCTCCAGATGTACTTGAGTTTATTTAATGAAAGACAGATCTAAACTTTTGCCTATACTCATGTCATTCTATAATGAGATTGAGAATCAATTTGGCAAAACAATTAAGATTTTCAGAAGTGATAATGCTAAAGAGTATTTCTCTCATGATATCTCTTCCTTCTTATCTTCAAAAGGTATTCTGCATCAGTCCATGTGTCCTCAAACACCATAACAAAATGGTATAGCAAAAAGGAAGAATCATCATCTTCTTGAAATTGCACGTTTCCTAATGTTAAATTAAATTCCAATGTTCCTACACACCATTAGGGAGATGCAGTGCTTACTGCTTATTTCTTAATTAACAAAATGTCTTCTTCTCTTGAAAATCAAATTCCTCATTCAATTATTTTTCCTCATGACCCATTATTTCATATTTCTCCTAAAGTATTTGGTTGTACTTGTTTTGTCCATGATCTTTCTCCTGGTTTAGACAAACTTTTTGCTAGATCAATCAAATGTGTCTTTTTGGGTTATTCTCATTTTCAAAAAGGTTACAAGTGCTACTCTCCAACCACAAAACAATATTACATATCTACGGATGTAACCTTCTTTAAAGACACACCCTTCTTCTCACCCTTCCATGGATCATTCCTCTTCTCTCCAGGTTGTACTTCGAATTCCTTCTCCTTGTCCTCTAGGTAACTCAGACCAAAATGTCAGGGTTGTTCCATCTTCTCCACCAAATTCACCTAAAGTTGTTCCTCCACCTCTCATTACATATCAACACAGGACAAGGCAAGTTGGATCTATAATGCCTGAAGCTTCTTCTCGTGATCCTCATCCGTCTTCAACCAATCCTCAACCTATAGATCCTTCTTCTCCTTCCACTTCTTCTCATCATTCTGACTCAGATTGGTCCATTGTCATCAAGAAAGATACTTGTTCTACTCGTAATCCTTATCTTATTTATAATTTCTTAAGCTATCATCATTTGTCTCCTTCATATGTTTCTTTTGTTTTCTCATTATCTTCCCTTACTATTCCTTCCAATGTCCATGAGGCACTTGATCATCTTGGCTGACAACAAGCTATGATTGATGAAATGCAGGCTCTTGAAAATAATGATACTTGGAAACTTGTTCCTCTTCCTCCTGGCAAAACACTTGTGGGTTATAGATAGGTCTATACTGTTAAAGTTGGGCCCAATGGTGAGGTTGATCGACTTAAGGATCGCTCGGTAGCTAAAGGCTACAAACAAATATATGGTCTTGATTATTGTGATACTTTTTCTCCTGTAGCCAAAATCACTATTGTTCGTCTGTTTCTTGCTATGATTGTCATGCATCATTGGTCTCTTCATCAGCTTTATATTAAAAATGTCTTCCTCCATAGTGATCTTGAGGAGGATATTTATATGAAGCAACCTCCTGGGTTTGTTGCTCAGGGGGAGTATGGTCTTGTGTGCAAGCTTCATCAATAAATGGGAGTAATGGTGAGATAAATGAATTACCCACAAGGAACCTTTTCAACTCTTTCACTGGAGCCCGAGCCTTACCTACATGTGCAATCATGTCATGGCTAGTTTGTTTAAGGGCTGAAACCTTCATGGTTGCATCAAACAAGCTTTGAATATCATTGGCAAAGATCTCTTGGGTCTTCTTCCAAAAAGAGCGACATGTTTTAAACGATCTAAGGATCCAAAATATCTGGCTCAACTGATTGCCATAACACATTACACAATTGATAGTCAAGCTTTTCTCATTCAGGTCGTTTATCATTTAGGACAACATCAACACCTTTCTCTAAGTGGTCATGGTACCCTTGGCCTAGAAACCAAAGCTCCACTGAAACAGACCAAAATAAATAATTCTTCCAGTTGAGCTTTGCAATTGTGATGGTTGGTGTTCCAGAGAAAGAGAAAACAAGTCCAAAGGAGGCTATTTCTGATCAAAAAACGAAAACCCTAACGAAAAAGAAGAGAAAAACACAAGGGCTAACACAAGGACTCGCCAAAAACGAAAGACAAGGCCTGAAACTTGCTCAGGAGAGGACGGCGAGGCTGCCAGGACAAGTCCAGTAAGCTCCCGATGACTGGACAATGGCACGTGGACTTCACACGCCAGAATTAGCGCGAGACGGTGGCGGCGCGACTTCCAGGAGAAAGTCGCGCTCTTCAAGGCACACCCAACCCTGGGTTCGCCGGAAGAAAAAGTAGCCGAAGACGGTGGCGGCCGGCGATGGAGGCAACGAACGTTAGCGGTAGCGAACGATGTCGGAGAACTCAGCTCTGATGCCAAGTTGAAGATTTGAATAAGTGAGGAAATTTTCTCACTCTCTCTCATCTCATTAATTGCTTTTGAATGGCATATATAAAGGGTACAAAGAGAAGAGAGAGACAACTTACACATACTGACCTAACCTAACCTTGTTGTCTCCTCTGAAAAGTAAGCTAGCTAAGTAACCATACATAGAATAAAACAAATATTCAACACCGCCAAAAGAATAGAATCTACATGCATAAATAAGCTTACCTCAGTAGGACGAGCTCCCCAAAGGAAAACACGCATACGAAATTGTGGAAGGCCATAAGACCCTGCTGCCATCATGCCCATTCTTGCTTGATAATTCATAGCTACAAGACGGCATATGGCATAACGCCCCAGATAACCACCGGAAAACCTCAAAATATCAACAACATTCTCCATGAGGACATATTTTGGCTTCAAAAAATCAATAATATCCATGTAAACAAGCAACTGCTTATTCTTTGTGTCCTCTAATGGAGCTGCTGCATTCCTGAAGCGGTTGAAACCGCTTACTCCTTGGCATGGGGGTCCACCGCAAATAAAGTTAGCATCACCCTACACAAGGGCTAAGTGTTACAAAATCAATTGACAAACCGCTCCAAGTGTAACCAGTACTAGCGTGTAAACCAGGACTTTAAGTTTATCCTAGAATGGAGAGACTCACAGGAAGAGGCAATAATCTTTTCTTGTAGCCTTTTGTCACAAAATCTTTCATAGCTTCCTTGCAATCACTGGCACAAAATAATAAGAGTCAGAATTTTGCACTTGGCCTAAAGTGCATAACAAACAAAAATTTCACAAAGCAAAGCTGGAGAGAATAATAATTTTGATGACAAGGGGTTTACCTCAATCCTTCTATTGGCTCCCACGTGTCATAGCTGGAAGCATAACCCAGCCAACGAACCTGAGTGATTTAATGGCAAAAATCAGAATGGATCAATAACTGGAATTTCATTGCACAGGAAGAAAAAAATGAGAGGCTAAATTAACACTTGGAAATCGAATAAGATCAAATCCAATTAAGTTGGGACATGCTGACAAAACCTAAAGTTACCTTCTTTGACAAACATTTGTTTTGAGTTTACTACTAAAGGTGTTCTTGGTACCTCAGCACAAAAGATAAGGAAGCCAATTAAAGTATCAAAGTTCAAGCACTTCATAGTTTAAAGTATCAAAATAGTTATTGCAAATTGTATTTCGTTAATTATGACTTCAAAAATGAGTACAAGACTACAAGCTATTGAGCGTTTTTAACATTAACACCAAACTATATTTTATTTTCTTTAAACATTTCGTCATATCCATGTAATTATGTACATATCTTATCACATCAAATACATTAAATTATAGTCATATATATATGCAGCAAATGTTGCACCATTTTAAGAACTGCTATCTACATTAATAATCCTCTTTGCCTGCCTTGATGAAATTAATAATTTAAATCACCAAATTCAAGATATGAAAAAACCAAAGCCATAAATATTAAGATGATTGCATTGGATGATGGTACGTGCGTGTTGTGTCATAACCTAAATTGATACTCACTCATACATGCATTTTTCCCCCAAAAATTAGACTCCTATTAAAACATAGGGCACGCAAAGAACTATAACGTAAATAAGTCAATCCTAATAACATTAACAACATTAAACTAAATATGCAAACCAATTAATGTATTATGAAGCTTGAAGGAAACATGCTTTAAAATATAGTCCTGGTTTTTTGACGTCGTTTGGATCACCATAGCACACAGCAAGTAACTTTTCTACTTCAAATTCCTCTGAATCAGATTGATTTCCTGACTCTTCTTTTCTCACAGCTTCATTCTCATCTTCATCCATGTCTGGATCAGAATCTAACCGTTCTGATCCTAATAATGCAAACTCTTCACAAAGCTTGGCCCAGGATTTTATTAGGTTTAAGAAGTCTTCAGCTGGTTCATTTCTAACCTGATTGTTATTTTGGGGAAGCAATATCAGTAGAAGATACAATAACAAGTGTCAATATCAATTACATGTTAACAAAACCTTACTTGAGTCTCAGGGTGGTTCAGCTTCAAACTTTCGCATGCATGTGCATTAATGTCCACAGCCCACCTCTTTGAAATAATAAAAAAAAAAAATCATTATAAATTGTTCAAAATAACAGCTAAAAACTAAAATGCTCAAAAGAACAGCTCTACATACAGTGACAAGTTTTATTCCAGCCAAGGATGCACCAAAACAAAGCCCTGTGGACATGGCTCCACAACCAGAATACAAGTCTAGCAAAGTCCACTCCGAGGAACCAGAACTATTATTTTGAGTAGTCTTTCCATTAGCTAGATTAGCATTACTAACGCAACCATTGGATCCAGATTCACTAGAAATTGTGGAAGATGCATCACTCTCTGTTTTAACTGTTTCTGGATTGTGAGAGAAAAACACATAAAATGACAAAATTCAGCAAAGTGTCGTGCAAAAACAAGATAGACCATTCATTAGTCATCTATAAAAACCACATCATTCTTACCGTTGACGATGTTGGAAAAGGTTAGATACGGCACAGTGTACTTCATGTCATAATAGTAATCACAAGAAGGGAGTTTTCCCTTCTTTGAAGTCAAATCTACCTGTAGTATACAAATTTCAAACACTATTAACCACATAATAAAGTTACAGGACGTAAACAGCATAATTCTTATTTTATTTAATTCTTTTGAAAGGCAAGAGGAAAATAAATTCTTTAATAAAAAGTGACTATCCTTCAACAGAAGATGAGTTAAAAGAAGCCACCTGCATGAGTACAAAACCATAGCATTGGTGTAATGAGCTCAAGAGAGTTTATCTTGACTAGATTATCCAAGAAATTTATAAGCAAGATCTAAAACTTATATAAAAGGATTCCAAGAGGGTTACAAGCATGGCTTGGTGGTTGAGAGGGGGGTCTAAGGGTTGAAAGGAGAAAGGAGGGAAACCTCGCGGGTTCGAATCTTCCACTAACATTCTAACAAGAAACTAACAACTAGCATTGGCTGATAAAAGATAGATATATATAAAAGGATTCCAAAAGCTTAAATAATCCTTAAATAAAATGATAAACTATCAAGCATTTGCACAAAACAAAGTGACTATGAAGCACTTACACTTGGACTTTTTTTGTAAATTTTGACTTTGGAAACAATACAGTCAAGGGGATTTACATCTTTCACATCAGATATAAAAATTCGCTTCTTGTCAACAAGGTCACCGTGATTTTTTATCACCTGCACTCATTCAAAACTCCAAAGCAAAATAAGCCATAAAACAGTTAAAAGATAATGAAAAATTATTAAAAAGACAAGTCATTGAAAAAGTGAGACTCACAGTGTCCTCAGCCCTGTAGAACCACTGAGCCGTAAAACATTGTTCCTTATCAACAGTTTCAAACATCTCAACGATTCGTGCAATATAATCTGGTTTTCCATCTTCGGCCTAAAATAGTTCAACAAGAATGTTAATTTTTTTTTTCAACATGTTCTGTTTTTACCAAAGTGTAAAATTCCAAAGCAAGATCCAATACCTTGACATAAGCATCGTCATAGAGGTTATAAACAACCCCATCCACTTTAGCTTGACGATAATGACACCGTGCCGGCATAACTTCACTGTTTTCACTCGTAGCCCTACACAGTCACATACATGTCATACATGTCAGTGTTAAAGTTGTAGCTATAACAAGAAATGAAATAGACAAATATAAAATATGAAAGAAAATAAAAAGACTCACTCTTTTGAGGTTCTAGCTGAACCCTTCTTTTTCCCCTGATTATTTATATACAAGAAAAACAAAATGAGCAAAAATGGAGAGAACAATATAAAAAAAAAAAAGATTTTGAACGTAGGAAGGTTGAGAAGAAAAAAAGAAGACCTCGGAGGGATATCGGTGGGGCCATTTGGCGAGGGCCTCGGCGGGCGGAATGGGCTTTCCGGCGAAGCAGGCGTTGGAGTTAGAGTTAGGATGCTTGGCCTTATTGCGTTGGGAAGGAAGCAGCGATACAGTGTCGTCTTGTGCATCGGAGGCGTCGGATGTTTTGCGTTTAGCCATGGTAGCGTATCGCTGAGCGAATGAAAAGAGATGGGGACAAAAAAGTGTCTGAGCGAATGAAAAGCAGATTTTTTTCAAAATGGCCACACGCGCGGGAACATTAGTTTCCAGTGAGAGGGAAGGGTCAACTTTTTTAGTAACAGTTGTGACTCTACAGTCTACACGCGTACGCTCCTTTCCTTCTTTTGGGGATTAAAAATTGAATATAAAGAACAGAGAAACAAATTTATGTAAAAATAAAGAGTCACATACAACTGCTGATGTTTCATTGTCAGATTAAATCTTTTTTTATTTGTTGAGTTTAATTTTATTTTCTAAATTTTAAAAAATATTTTAATTTATTCTCAAGTTTTTATTAAATTAGTTATTATATGATATTATCAAATTCATATTTCAAATTAATCTTATTTTTTAATATATTTATCATGAATGTATTTTAATATGTTAATAATTTTAAATATTTATTTTATTTTTAACAACAATAACTTTAATAAAATTAAATATGTATTTTATTTTTTATCGAATTTTAAACCATAAATATCATAAAGCTAGTGTTATTTTATAAAATATATTATATATTTCAATCATAGTATTATTACAATTAAATATATATAATTATATTATATATTTAATTTTATAGCTTAATTACCTCTACGTCTGCGTGGATGAATAAAAAACAAAACAGAGAGAAACAAATTTAAGCAAGGTAAAAAATTATATATACTTATTTGATTTTTTTAAAATTTATATTTCTTTTATGTCCATACCAATGAATGAGTAAATGGATAAAAAGAAACACAGATCAATAAAGAAATAAAATATTTGTCTTGGGTAAACAAAAAAATACTATCTAGTGTGTTTCTACAATGAAATTTCACTCTTTTATTTGTTTTGGTAACGTGAGGTTGGGAAGAAAGAAAATAAATAAAAAATGAAACACTAGTATGCATGTACTTTTATCAGATTACTAGGTAAGAAAGTGTAATAAAAAGAGAAAGAAAATTTGAACTTAATAAACAAAAATATTAAGAAGATGATTACAGGATAAAAAAATTTGTTTCACATGTAAAAAAATCATCAGGAGAAAACACAAATTAAATAGGTTAGGATAAATCTCTAATTTTTATTATTAAAAAAATCATGGGATAATTTTGTTTCATACACAAAATATTAAAAATACATATTTATCCTCACTTTTATTTATTTAACAACTGAAAAAATAATAATTAACTTACATAATTATTTTAAAAAAAAATACTAGATTTTTATTTAAATTTTTCTCTCACTTTTATTTCGATGAACACATTAAATTTAATATAAATTATATTAAAAATAATGTCCAAGATAAAAAAAAAGTTTTTATAACTTGTGTCTTTGTAGAATATTAATTGTTTTTCATATCCTGTTGAGTACCATAATTTTAACTAGTCAAACTGACATTTAGAGATATTAACGAGTCAATTTGGATCAAATTAAAAGAAAAAAAATGAAACTCAAATTAATCAATTTTTACTAATTCAGATGTTTAAAAAAATTGCACAACTCGAAATTGAACCATTGATGTACAACATTAATGAAAGGCTAGAAAGTTGTAAAAAGAAAATAGAAGAAATAAAAATTAGAATCTAAAAAAATTAAATTAAAGAACTAAAAAATTAATTAATCCAAATTCATTATACCAAATAGTAAATAAATCATTTACACACCTACAAAAATTCAAAATCTTCAATAAAACTTTCTCACCCTTATATAAAACATTTCAAAGTTGCAAAAAGTACACCATTCACGGAGTCACATTTAGATACCTACAAAAATTCAAAATCTTCAAGAGGTGAAAAGATTAAGAAGTGACACTCTTTGCTGTATCAAACACCTAAAGAGACAATCTAATCCCGCCTCCAATTCTCTAACGCTTCCCTCTAGTTCCCCCAATTTCCTTTTCATAATTTGTAAATCAGTCTTTGTATCAATTTTCTTAAAACACCTGTGGAAGGTGCAAAGAACATTATCAATGTCCCCCATTTCACTTATGATCCTCTTTTGTTTGTCTGATCCAGTGGACACTATTCTAGTAAACAATGACCACCCACCAGTGTTTTTCTTCAACACTTGTGCACATATATAAAGTAGGAATTTCCTAAAAAATGAGATGGTGATTTTGCTTATTTCTCTTAGCACATTGATCACCATTAATAGATGGTGATCTAAATCTAAGAGAGGAAATGATGAATATGATTTAAAGCCATTTTCCATTGTCTTGAGTGCTTTGAGCTTTTTTGTGATGTCTTTTTTAGCCTTCTTCCGGAAACAAATGTAAGCACAAATCTGGCTATTAACACTTGAATCCACACCCTTTCTGCGCAATGCTGATTGAAGATCTAGCACATGTTCCTTCACCAATGACAACAATTCTCTTGCTGATCCACACATGTCAAGCAAACAAACTGACATGTCAAGTGGCTTCTCTACGTGTTTTCCTTCATGGCGTAGAAGAGCTTGTTGAGTAAGTGGACAACCAACAAGTTCCTCCACACAATTATACAACTCTGCGAGCCATGTTAACCCTGCTTTGATGTCCTCAGATTGTGAATGTGATGAGGCTAATTCCCATGTCTTCAGCCTCTTCAGCTCTTTTTCAATCTTGGGTAATGAAGGATGTAGCCTACAAGGCAAGCTAATGGATCTAACATGGTAGTGAAATTCCTTGGCTGTATGTGAGCCAGCCATTTTTTTTCTATGTTGCTAATTGTTCTGAATACTGAAATGGATAATTACTTAGGCTTGGAATAAGACATATATAGAGAGTATAAACATAGGATGAGACCACTATGGACCCTCTATATATGCTAAGTATTATGTTGTGTTCTTGTAGTACAAGTAAGTATCCCCTTACCAATATTGAAGACATTATTATCATTTCAGCCAACAATTTTCGGTTCCAAATGTTTTCTTTAGTCTCTTGGTCATTCCAGTGGCAACATATAGTGTATAACAAATTGTTAAGGCGCCTATAAGTGCAGACAGGTAGTAATTGGAAAAATAGCATTCCTTCTTGTCTCCCCAATAATTAGCAGTGGGATCTCCTCGAAAGATTCAATTGAACAATAGTGGCGTTTGTTCATGAAATCCACAAGCTGGCACTGCATGATTGTCTTATTTTTAATGAAGATAAAATATAACAGTGTACATGAAAGAGGAATAGAAAAGGTAAAACAAAAATGACAAAGAAAGCAGGATCTAACACGAAATATATAGACTGAGAATCTAGGTTTTGGTATGAGGAGGGATAGGGTTATAGCGTCAAACTTCAATAATGCAAATACATTTTTCGTGTTTTAAGTATTTAATTCTAAACTTGTATTGCATGTGCTGGAAGATTCCAGACAAATTATGTCCGTATCCCTATAGAATTAGAAGGTACGTACAACAAAATACTATGGTCAAACAAAATAGAGTAGCATTGTCATCACTTCAAATTCTTACAATAATTTTTTAAATAAGAGGTATCAAACATAGGTGGAAATTGTGAGATAAAATATTTTAAAATATATGGTGTGATAAAGGAAGATGAAAAAAATATATTACAAAAAGTATATTAAAACTTTTTAGAGAATAATATTACTCATAAAAATATATGTACTATTCATGCAGGATAGATGGTTTAGATTATTGCCAGTACCGAATAAACCATGCATCTATATATCAGTATACAGGACTGTATTACAGCGGTTATTAGAAACTCAAAATGAATCTTATTTATTTTCTTCCTTTAATTAGAGAGAAACTCAATTTAAATATTTTATTCTTAGTCATTTGGGTTCCATTGTTTTTTCTTTGGATGGTGGTAAAAAAAATTTAAAAAAAAAAAACTTGTTTCCAGTATAAAAAAAATACCATTATTTAATTATATATGTTGATGTATGAATATTGGAATTTGACTATAATAATAGAAGTGACAGAGTTTAAACAAACATTAAGCACTACTAAATTTTTCAGCGTCGAACACCAATAAATGATTCATAAGAAAACGTTTAAAATATTCACTTTAGAGCAAATTGCACAGACTAGAGCATTTTTATTGCAATACTCTTACACGAGCTTAATTACATAGGCAAGTTTATTGAAGTCACACAGGGCAACAACATTCTTATTCTTATTACTAGGGAAAAGAGATAAGCAAAAAAAAAAAAAAATAGAAGTCAAATACTGTTAATGAAAAATGATTAAAAAAACTAATAATATAAAAGTAGTAAAAAAAATAACGTAAATTAAAAGAAAATTTTAAAATTTAAGAAATAATTTAAAAGTAAAATTGTCCAATGAAAATGAAGAATATATAATTAATGGGTATTTATCTAATTTTGATTAGTTGGTCAGTTTTAATCTGTATAATTAAAAATGATTAATTATTATTACTATTTTAATATTACTAAGAATAAAAATGAAATAATCGAAAAAATGTGAAAACCAAAAATAATTACACAAAATTATATCTTTTTATTTATTGGTATAGATATAGATTATTACTTGTTACTGTGGCAGTTACAACCAAAGTGCCCAACGTATTAACCAAATGGGCGCTGGTTTCTGCAATTCAAGTTGGGCCCAAAAATGTTACAGTACGTTTTATAAAAGTTGATCCTGGAGTTGGACCATTCCCACATTCAATCCCACCATTGATGATGTTGGTGATCACGTCGTGGCTTGAGGGCTTATTGTTACCTTGTGGTGTCATCCAAAACCATATAGCTGTTTTGAATGATATCACTGCATCCCACCCTACTAAGTCTGGATTGTTTACCAAGTCCACTCCTAAGGCTCTTCCAGCTTCATCATAGTTCTAGTTGCTATTCAAAAAATTCATCAATAACATTGTAGAGTCTCTAACTAATAGTATGACAAATAATTTCAATTAGAATATTGTTATGCATTCTCATAAATAAAATTTTCAATAAAAATAAGTGTATTTAATATTTTGAAAATTAAAACATTTAATATTTTTCATTTAATAATAGATTAAAAGTAATAATAAAAGGATGATAAAAAAAATTAAAAATTATTCCAATAAACATATAAAAAAAATTTAATTTTTTTATTCATAAAAATAAAAAATAAATTTATAATAACTCACACATATAAATCCTTTATTTAGAAAAGTTAGTTAAGTGTCCATATGCTGATTTATGGAGCAGAAAATGAGAACAGTAGTTACTGGGTCAACTGAATGGGTCCTCCTGGACCATAATATGATTTGCCTGGGGAACAGTAGTTACTGGATTTATGTTTTTCCTTGACAAAGCAATAACCCCAAGCATATGGCCCGTCTGGGGCATCATCGTTTCTTATAACTTATCCTACACAACACGGTAGTCACATTGGCAGTGTTCAGTGTTCACACTGCAAGCAATATTAAGGACGAATACTGAGCACTAACTGTCGTTGCATTATGATTCTACGGCTTATAGCGTGTATGGTACTGTGGTGGAGTCGTGATTTTTTACGTCAAGCAAAGAAGCAAATACATTAAGCTTTTATGTTTTGGAGGCCAAACGCACATTTAATAGCTTAGGTAGCCCACATGACACTCCCACTTTGTCACAAATTAAATATGCTACATCTGATCTAGCCATACATTTGCACACCACCCTTCACCAACTACAACCTTTTTTTCACTCTCTCTCTCTCTGTTTTCTGTATAAATCTTTGAAAACAAATAATAGATAGAAAATAAAGTGACAATTTTGTAATAAAAAGCAAAAACAAAAAAAATAAAAACTGCAAATAAACGACCCCTTAGTTACTTAAACATTGACTTTGTGTTGTAGTGTCCGACCGAACAAGTGAATAAATTCATGTTCATTGTTCAATTTTTACACTTTTTATTGTTTAATTACAATTTTGACATTAACTTTGTGTAACTTTTAGTTTCTTTAAAAATTTAATCAATTAATTTTTTTAAATAGTCCCTCCATTAATGTTTTGTGTAAATTCCTCATTTTTCATTTTCTATTCAAACATTTTTGGGATTTATGGTGAATTTGGAACACGAAACAATTTTAAGTTTAGAGAAATTCAGAATTTGTTTTTAAAAAGTTGAAGGATTTAATAATATGTGAGATTGGGTTTAAAGATATTTTTTTACTTTAAATTTGATGTTTTAATTAATAAGTTTTGAGTAAAAGATGTAAACTTTTATATTTGATCATCAAATAAGAACCTTGATAATTCATACTTTTCACAATAAAATGAATAGAAACTCTATTATTTCTCCATAATAAAGTTTGCTTCTTCAATTTTTTATTTTCTTTTCCAATGACAACAAAAAAAAATTCTATCCCTTTCCTTTCTCTTTCAATACTCTTCTTTCATGGTGGAAAATAGGCAGACGTAACTTTAATATAGCCAGAAATATATTTCTATAAAAAACAATACGTCCTTTAAGACTTTTTACCAAAATCATGTAGTCTCTTAATTTAAGTATTATATATATATATATATAATATTCATTTGATTACCAACCCACATATATTTATCACACGCAGGATCAGATTAATGTAAAGTAGATATTATAGGTCCCATGTAATTCAATATATATGCTCTTCCATGTACTACTATATTAGGCTTCTTCCTAAGATGCATGACAGTGTGACACTTTGTCATTTTTAAAGAAATTTTATTTCTAGCTAACAATATCATTCGTACATGTGCACATGAGTTTGAAAGCAATAAATATTCAGAAACCTATTCATTGATGTATTAAGTTTTGTATTGTGTCAAATGATTTTATAATTATAAAGTTAAAATGAATTTTAAAAGTCATATATATGAATAAATTTAGAAAATTCAATAATTAATCTAAATCTAATCACAAAATTAATTGAATTAACTTTAAATTAAAATCAAATCCAAAACAAATCCAATACTTGTTTATATTTAATTCAAATCACTTTTGATGAACTGGGATTACCTCTAATTAATATATGCCTTTCGAGAGGGAGCTGGTATACGTCAGATGCCAATGATGAGACAAAATTAATTAAAATTAAAATTAGGAACATAATACGGATGAATTAAGTTAGTTAATGGAGCAGATGAATTTGCAGGCGACGAGTAATATTTGTGATATCAGAAGTGCTGATGCATGAATTCTCCATTAATAAAACTTTAATTTGCGTCTTTATCTGGAATTGTCTCACGCTTTCGACACGTTAGATTTAATTGCTTTAATTAATTAATAACAAAAGGCTTCTTTAGTGAACAGGGCAAAAAAAGTAATAATAAATATTAAATATCATTCTTGCAAAAACACTCTGACCTGGAATTCACGAAAACCCAATATATTTAGATCCATTGACGAAACGCGTTAACGTTACGATGAGTGAAGACTTGGTACCATTGTCACCGATCAGTTTCCTAGAAGGGGCAGCCACTAACTACGGTGATAAGATCTCCATCATCTACCATCATAATGTGAGATTTTCATGGAGACAAACCCATGAAAGATGCGTAAAGCTTGCTTCGGCTTTGGTTAACTTAGGGATTTCTCACAACGATATGGTAAGTTTATTTATTTACCTTTGAATTAATCTCCTTGCATATATTGCATGTTATTTAATATATATACATATATATATTGCATGTTTTGCTCTGGCTCTGCACTAAAATATCATGAAAACCATGAACAAATTAAAAAAATAATAATAATCATGAAACCCTTGTCCCTGAGTTTATGCGTTACAATGTTTACCTCACACACATATATATACATAACGAATTGCACGTATGGAATATAAATTTGAAAATACGATCGCAGCCTTGCTAGTTTCATAGAGTTTTCTTTATGCATAGTATTAGACTACTAGGGCTTGGGATAGAAATTGGTAATATATAGAATATCAAGTTCCATCTTGCAGAAATGTTTTCTGCAATTTTTATTCACGAACCATGGCATAACTTCCAAGTTTTTTCCCCATTATATATATATATATATATATTAAAACAATGATTTCATCTTTATAATTTTATCCATTTTCTTAGTTTTCTAGAATAGTCTATTATATACCTATATGATAGAATATATCATAAGATATTTTATCAGTATTGTTAGTCTAACTAATCAGTTTGTATTGATAGAATATATTATCAAAATATATGATAAGATATTTTATCGGTATTCTTAGTCTAGCTAATCAGTTTGTATTTGATAGAATATATTATCATAATATGAGATAAGATATTCTATCATTATCCTTAGTTTATCTTTAAGCTTGTAATCATTTATATAAGCTAATGATGCTTAACAAAAGGGGAGAGAAAAATATTATTTTCCTCATCCCTTGAGCTAACTTTTGGGATTGAGTTAGGCCCAAAATTCACATTCTGAGATGGTATCAGAGCCCTAGCGCCTTCCTTTGACTTTCGCACACAGACCCTAGCGTCGTTCAACCCTTTTCTTTTTCTTCTCCATCACCATGTCTCACTCAAACTCTATCTTTCACATTGCTCTTGTTGTCTCCAACATCAAGAATTATGTCCTAATCATTCTTAAGATGGAAAATGTCCAATACGTGACATAGGCTGAACTTTTCAAACCCCGGTGAGCATTTTTTCTCGTTGTCTCTCTCAAATCTCTTCTTTTACCTTATCTCTCTCAAATCACTTCCCTTACCTTACCTTCCCTTCATCTCTTATTTCTTCTTCTTATCACCGCCATGACGAACAATAAGAGTTCTTTCCATTCGTCTCTTGTGGTTTCCAATATAAGGAACCATATCTCCATCACTCTTGAAATGGAGAATGTCTGTCGAAGAGCTGTCTCGTCGTTCAACTTGTTTTGGGTCTCACAAGTGCATATCGAGGTGTAGGGACGTTAATTCAGCAGAGTGATCATCAACCTCCGTTTTATCAAGCTCAGTCGATGCTCACACTTGAGGAAGCCGGATCGACAATGGTGGCTGTCTCACAACCATTTATGACTCAAATTTCTCTCATTCAGACCAACAACAACGTGGGAAGCCGTTTGGATATCACAAGAATTATGAAGAAAAAAAATTAGTGTCGGTGGTCCTGGGTCCAGTTTGAGACAGTCTTAGTGTTCGTGTTCATCGACCTCTCGCTTCGAGTGTGGGGGTGTGATAGAATATATGATAAGATATTCTATTAGTATTGTTAGCCTAACTAATTAGTTTGTATTTGATAGAATATATTATCAAAATACATGATAAGATATTCTATCGGTATTCTTAGCCTAGCTAATCAGTTTGTATTTGATATAATATATTATCAGAATATAAGATAAGATATTTTATCATTATTCTTAGTTTATCTTTAAGCTTGTAATCCTTTATATAAGCTAATGATGCTTAACGAAAGGGGAGAGAAAAATATTCTTTCTATCATCCCTTGAGCTAACTTTTGGGGTTGAGTTAGGTTTCTCACATTATGCATTCTAAGATGGTATCAGAGCCCCCAAATCCACATTGACTAGAGATAGTGTCAAGATAGAATTTATAAGGTGAAGGCAACCCTCACCCTATGAGCTAGCTTTTGGGGTTGAGTTAGGCCCAAAAACTCACTTCCTAAGATGGTATCAGACCCAGTTTTGATCCTGGGACCACGCTTCCGTTAGTCATTGCTTTGTAGTGACAAACACATACCATTTGTTGTTCACGCCCCGAGCCCAGGAAGTGCTTGGCGTGAGGGGGTGTGTTGGAAATAATCCAAGTCTCACATCGACTAAAAGTAATCTCACATTATAATATATAAGTGAGGGATAACCCTCACCCCTTGAGCTAACTTTTGGGGTTGAGTTAGGCCTCTCACATTATTCATTCTAAGATGGTGTCAGAGCCTTAGCACCTTCCTTTGGCTTTCGCACACAAGCCCTAACACCGTTCAACCCCTTTCTTTTTCTTCTCCATCACCATGTCTCACTCAAACTCTATCTTTCACACTGCTGTTGCTGTCTCCAACATCTAGAATCATATCACAATCATTCTTGAGATGGAAAATGTCCAATACGTGACATGGGTTGAACTTTTCAAACCCCGGTGAGCATTTTCGCTCGCTGTCTCTCTCAAATCTCTTCTTTTACCTTATCTCTCTCAAATCACTTCCTTTACCTTACCTTCACTCCATCTCTTATTTCTTCTTCTTCTCACCGCCATGACGGAAAATAAGAGTTCTTTTCATTCGTCTCTTGCGATTTCCAATATAAGGAACCATATCTCCATCACTCTTGAAATGGAGAATGTCTGTCGAAGAGCTACCTCGTCATTCAACTTGTTTCAGGTCTCACAAGTGCATATCGAGGTGTAGCGACGTTAATTCAACAGAGTGATCATCAACCTCCATTTTATCAGGTTCAGTCGATGCTCACACCTGAGGAAGCCAGATCAGCAATGTTGGCTGCCTCACAATCCATTTATGGCTCAAATTTCTCTCATTCAGACCAACAACAACGTGGGAAGCCGTCTGGATATCACAAGAATTATGAGAAAAAAAAATTAGTGGCGATGGTCCTGGGTCCAATTCGAGACAATCTCAGTGTTCGTGTTTGTTGACCTCTCACTTCAACTGCGGGAGTGTGATAAAATATATGATAAGATATTCTATTAGTATTATGATAATATATTTTATCAAATACAAACTGATTAGTTAGGCTAACAATACTAATAAAATATCTTATCATATATTCTATCACTATATTAGGGAAATATTACTTTTTCAAAAAATGTTAGCGAAGTGAGGAGGACTCTTCCCGTCCTCCTCCCATTTTATTTTTTCAGATACATGGATGTTTAGATCGAATTTTAGACCACGAGCTTGCTTAAGAATTTTAATCTAACTTCTACAATTTAAAATCAGTTTAAAAAGTTGTTACGATTTTCCTATATTGTCAAATAATTTTACTGATTAAGTTTATTATTTAGAATAAAGTTATTGAACTTAATAAAAATCGTTTTGAGTTTTTTGAAATTAGTGTAAAAAAACTAATTTAAATTGAAAATTCTAAGGTAACTTTTAAATAATTTTAATGGGCATAGTATGGAATGTATTCGGATTTCGGCCATTTTCTTCAAAAAGGAAATTATTCTGTAGAAGGAATTGGGACTGCATGAATTTATTTAAACGCGTTTTCATGGAAAACTCGACCATATATACACGCTATGTTCATGTCTGTACTCTGTATATAATTTTGTAATTAATGTTTCGCTGTCCTTATTCTAAGACTTAATTAGCTTCATTGTCATTTTTTTCCATACCCAAATTTACGCCAATGAGCTAGGCACATTGTCAACGTGGACAGTCAATGGTCTTCTCCTATATATAGTCTTTGAAATACCCTATTTTTCAAAGGCATTTGAGTGTTGCTAGGCAATTATCTGAAATGTTTTCTTATACAGTAAGTGTGATGCAATTATTCCAACAAATAAAAATAAAACTAAAATTTGTTACACCAGAATTCCATAAAGTATTATATATAATGCATGTATTCATTATAATGTTTACTGTCTCATTTAAACACATTCTAAAATATGAATGTTTTACTTCAAGATAAATGAGTCATTATTTAAATAAACTAAATGCTAATAATAATACACCTGTTTAAAGGCGAGGTTAATTATTTGTACTTCTATTTATATTCATAAGAATTAATTAAAAAACATAATTATCAAAATTTAAATTATAAATATCAAAGCATAAAAACAAAATTTTGACTTATTAAAAACGCAATGAAATAATTAAATTTTCAATAATTTTAAAATATAATTAAATAAAAAAACCAATAAGCCTATCCTTTGCTTAATTCTTAAGAATAAAATTGTTCGATAACCTCGTGATCATACATACACTCATTTCCCAGTTTTCTTTTGCCCTCTGCACTGTACATGTAATGGTTTTTATTTAATTTTTTTATAAAACATTTATTTGCATTATATAAAATAATATTGGGTCAATAAAATAACTCTAAGTACACTTTATCCTTAGCCTCATGTCATTACATTACATAAGTTTATTAAGTTATAAAAGTTTTCTTAGTGTTTTAGAATTTTTATTTTATATATATATATATATATATATATATATATATATATATATATGGGACATATCAGATGTGACATGAGTGTTTTATTATGAGAGATAAAAAGATTAAATAAGAATCCTTATATCAAAATAAAAAGTTAAGATTTAATTGGTAATATTAAATGGACGTGTTATTCTACATGATAAAACTTTATTAAACTTTATAAAATGTTATTACATTTTTATACAAAACTGTATTTGTTCATTTTTAAAAAAGTCAAGTATACTTACTCTTTACTCATGAGTCATGTCATTAGAATACATTTCAACGAATGAGTTTAGGCCGATGTGATCCATTTTGTTATCACTAAACAATGTCATTACATTACATAAGTTTATTTTATTTAATAAATATTAAATTATAAAACATAAGTTTTGTTTTATATGTAAAAAATATTATATAAGTAGTGTTTTACAAAAAAAAAAATGGTATTCTGTTCAATTTTAAAAAAGACGTTATGTACACTTTACTCTTTACACATGCCATCATATCACATAAGGTTGTATTGGAAGAAAATTTCACTAAACTTATATAGAATTATTGTTTTTTTTTTTGTATAAAATGGTATTTGTTTAATTAAAAAAAGTCCATATTTTCTTCTGTACGCATCATCGCCATAAATGAGGTTGTTTTTTGCAATTAAAAATTATTAGACTTTACAAAACATTTATCGTGTTTTATATTACAGCATAGTATCTATTTAATCTAAAAAGTCAGGTATCTCTATATATAGTATTAAACTCTTCACATGTCATCATATAATGCATATATGCATAAGTTTTTCCTATGTCATAAAAATTTATAAATCATTTTAAAACATTTATTTCGTTTATTTTTAAATTATAATGTTCAGTTTAAAAAATTGAATTATAAGGTATTTATATTATTGACTTCTATATATACAAAAATAGTAATTATTTAATCCAAAACGTCAAATACACTTTAGTCTGTGCACATCTCGTCATATTACATTAGTTTGTCTTGTATAATAAAATTTTAGTAACCTTATTAAACATGTATTGCAATGATATAAAAAAAAATAGTAAAGATAGAATATGAAATGATTATACATGAGAAGATATTGGTGTAATATTAATTGAAAAAAATGAGAGAATATTGGTTAATGTGATTTGAACACATAATTAAATTAAAGAAGGTACAATGAAAATACTAGTAAAGATGGTAGATAATACGACTTTTAGTCCTGTAAATAAGGAGACAGAGAGAGAGAAACTAGTGAAGAAGAAAATTGAGAAGTTTTTATCAATTTCTTTTTTTTTTTTTTGAGAAAAGTTGTTACTTGTTAAGAAGAATCTTATGATAAATAATATATAAAAATTTAATTTTAAACCAAATTGAATGGTGTTGTATAATTTATTTAACCGGTCTCATCTAATAAATTAAATATAACTTTCGTCCTTGTGTTGTCCCATTAGTACTTGTTCATACCAAAAAACTATGTATGTTTTATATGTTATCCCATTACATAAGTTTGACGTGTATAATAGTTTTGAATAAATTTTAAAATATTTAATTGCGTTCCTGATAAAATAAAATAAAAAAGTATTCATTGAATTCAAAACAGGTACACTTTACCTTCTACATACAGTTATATTACAAAAATTTACTCTATTTAATAATTTTATTTTAAAAAAAAAAATTCAATAATCTTTTTAGTGAATGCATGTTATAAAACATTGGAAAAATATAACTGTGCAAGACAAACTCACCACCCGCTCGTATTACGGATTATTTATTTTAAAATTATTTTTTCAAAGAAATTTAAAAATTGTTGATTTTTATGTATTTTGAAAAGCAAAAAATAAATATTGTTGAAAAAAATGTTATTTTATAAATATACATTTTGAAATATACAGTAAAAAATGAAGATACACTTGTTCTCCCCGCATCTAAAGCAAATAAGTAATGGAGTAATATTTTATTTACATCCTAATCGTATAAATACCCCCATCGACATTCATGAAACTAGCTATTTAGTACGTGACAACTCACGAAAATGAAATAATTATTTGTTAAATCATGACCACATAATTAATCAAAGTGAAAATGCGATAAAAAAATGTTTCCAATAAAATATCTATTCGACAGAATTGTCATATTTTGTGTATAATATATTTTTTTACTATTTGTTTTTTATCATCTAATTAATTTATCACATTTATATATTTTTCTTTTTCTTTCTGATCATCTACTAATATGCGATGCCCATACATTATCTCCTTAAATAATGTAATCATGTAAAGCATGCACTTTGCACTGAGTCAATGAGGGGAAAAATAAATTAAAATGACAAACTAACCTTAGTTAGTAAGTGGACGTGCTATATGCGTACTTTCATTTTTGTCTTTTACATGTCATTGTGTTGTAATAAAAAAACATATACAGTAACATGACAGGTAAGATTGCACATGACAATTTCCTGTCGATCTAGTCAGGATTCACAATGATATTAACCTGTTCACACGGATTTATTCCTTCTTTGATAGATAACAAGAAATTAGTACAAAGAATGTATGAAAATAATTGAGTAAATTGCACGTAATCTTAGATTTATCTTTATTACATCTGATATATTTTTCGGTTGTTGAATCGTACAGAAAACTTGTTAATTTTTAAGAATTTTCTTGCCATCCTATTCTTAGGCGTAAATCCCTTATATCAACTCTCCTCTTTGATGTACAAAGAGTTACAACAACTCCCTTAGAAAATCTCAAAGTAATATATAAAAAAAAAATAGAAGGACATCATATGTAATAATAGCGAACCTATAGGGGAGTCTAGACAAAAATAATTTACTCAATTTTTTTTTCATAATTTACTTAAAATAATTTGGTGTAGTTAAAAGATGAAAAAAAGATCAAATATTTTTTAAAATGATGGGATTTATTGCATTATTTTTTTAATCTATTTTTATTCTTTTTAATCTCTCTTCAATTTTTTTTATTTTTTATTTATTTTTCACCTATTTGCATTCGTTTTTTAAATTATTATATCTCTCTATTTGTAGAAAAAGACTACCTACTAGGGTAGGGTTGGAAGAATAATAAGAGGTTTAAATGATTTTTTATGTTTTATAATCATTTTTATTACAGTACTTATTCTATCTTAATTATATTCCTTTCTCTTTTCTCTATATATACATTCTTACATCGTAAGAATTTATTAAAACGTATGCAAACTACCATTCTTCTTCAATGTGAATTGCCTGAAATTGGAGATAAAAGACAGCTAATTAAATCTCCACCTATAATTTTATTTTTCAACTTTTTACAAAATTAATAAAATATAAGAAAAAAAATTACAACCCTTAGAGGCTGCATGATGGCTGATTCCTTATGGACTGAGTGTAATGACATCAGTAACACGTTTCCAATTTTTAATCTCTATAATGCCAATTTTTTTAATTGTCTCTATATTATAACTGGTTTCCCATCCCTTATGACAGCACCACCTTATGTACCCCGTCCCTCCCCACTTTGAATATTACTAACATATTCTTTTGTCGGTACAAAATATTATAAACATAAACATTTGATAACAACATGTATTTTTAAAATTCATTTTGTCTAATGAATTGATATTTAAGTCTGGAGTCTCATCATCACATGAAATAATTTATCCTTGAAATTTAAAGAATTTTGACTTTATTCGGTCAAATACTTTTGCAGTTTAACATTAGCTTACAAATTTATTGGTTTATTTTCGACTTGAACTCGTACTTATTTTAGTTTAGAAGCAGATTAAACATGAAATTAACCATTTATACAAACAAAAAAAAATGTTATGCTCATCAGACTTCGATTTTCTTTGATAAATACAAACAGGTTACAGCATTGGCACCAAATATTCCAGCACTGTACGAGCTTCATTTTGGTGTTCCTATGGCAGGGGGTGTTCTTTCTGCTCTCAATACCCAATTGGATGTAACAACATTGGCTCTACTTTTGGAACAACTAGAGCCATGCAAAATCATGTTTGTGGATTACCAATTAATTGATTCTGCTCTCAAAGCATGTGAAATTCTCTCCCACAGAAAATGCAAGCCACCCATCATTGTCCTAATACCAAATTATGACCAAGAACAATCTTTCTTAGCGAAGAATATCCCACCAGGTACCTTAAACTACAATGAACTAATTGCAATTGGAAAAAAAGATTTTGAGGCTTTAAAACCAAACAATGAATGCAATCCCATATCAGTGAACTACACATCAGGCTCCACGGGGATTCTTCCAAAAGGGGTTGTTTATAGTCATAGAAGTGCTTATCTCAATTCACTAGCAGCAATTGCTCGTTTTGAGATGAAACAATTGCCAGTGTTCCTATGGACAGTTGACATGTTTCGTTGCAATGGATGGTGCTTCCCTTGGGCAATGTCTGCTATTGGTGGCACCAACATTTGCCTAAGGAATGTCTCAGCAAAAGGCATATATGATGCAATTTATCTTTATAAGGTGACACAGTTTTGTGGTGCACCTACCCTTCTGGACATGATTGCAAATGCATCACCTAGTGACCAGAGGCCTCTGCCTCATAGGGTGAATGTCACAGTTGCTGGTGTGTTACCACCTTTTCATGTTCTTAACAAGGTGTCACAACTTGGATTTGATGTGAACATTGGATATGGCATGACAGAGACTTTAGGTCCTGTGATTGTAAGACCATGGAACCCCAATTCGGATGGCGAACACACAAAGCTGAATTATGGTGTTTCGGAGTTTAGGCAAGATGTTGATGTGAAGGATCCTGAAACTGGTGAAAGTACTCCTCATGATGGGAAAACCATAGGTGAAATCATGTTCAAAGGGAATGCTTTGATGCTGGGGTACCTTAAGAATTCACAAGCAAATGATAAGGCTTTTAGGGGTGGATGGTATAGGACTGGAGACCTTGCTGTTAGAGAACCAAATGGTTCTATAACTATGAAGGATAGAGCAAAGGATGTCATATATTCTAAGGGAGAGGTTGTGAGTTCACTAGAGGTGGAAGCAGTGTTGTTGAATCATCCAAAGGTTTTGAAAGCTGCTGTTGTTGGGAGATGTGATGAATGCTTGGTGGAATCTCTATGTGCAATTGTCAAATTGAAAGATGGATGTAGTGCCACTGTTGAAGAAATTATCAAGTTCTGTGAAGATCATTTGGCTACTCACATGGTTCCTAGTACCGTGGTATTTGGAGATTTACCTGTTAATTCAACTGGGAAGGTTCAGAAATTTCGCATCAGGGAGAAGATCAAAGGCAGTGAGTGGTATGACTCAAAGAATTAGGTTGTGCTTTGTAGGATTTTATAAATAAAGATGTGAATGAAAATTTGCAAATGTAATCATCTATTAATCTTGAACTCATTTGTTACTTTATTCTAAACGCATGACTTTCCCGAAGACATCTACCGCCAGTGTGTTTTGAACGTTGCATTTTCTTTTTAATAAGCGTTTAGGAGTGCAAAAATTGAGTGTTTCAAACGTAAGGAAAAGGGTTACAAAGTTTCATCCAGATCGTATACTCTAATTATAACTTTGAAGTGTGGCGATTTTAGCATGGTGGATCTGAATTTGTAGCAGGACAACAGATTTTTTCACTAGGTCTGTTAGATCTTACCCAAAAGGCATAACATCTAATTGGTCCTTCAATGTAACATTTTTACCATCAAAGTAGTCCTTTTAAAGACATCAATTTTATCTTTAAAATACAAAACTGATGATATTCATTATCATTGAAGAACCAACTTCGTAGGACTCACGTGTTCAAGTATTGGTAGTAATACCTTAATATGGGAACAGACATTTGATTTTTATCATTATAATAAACACAAAGTGTGGTTATATCATTATGGACTAATCTTCTTCAAAAATCAAAACACGGAGATACAAATGCATTTGTCCTTAACTTGTATCTTGCTGCTCCCAGTCTTATTTTCTACGTTATCCTCCTCTGTCTCTCTCTCTCTGGGATAGAAGAATGTGATTTGTTTATTTTCTTTAATTCTTTCTCTCTTGAACAGAAATTATTTTCAAGTAAAAAGGAAGATTCTCTTCTAGTAATAACAATTCAGAGTATATTTTGCAACAGGTTAATCAGTTAACAAAGATATAATGCAGCAGGTTATCAAATACAATTTTTGCATAGAAAACACACAACATTAAGCCGAAACACATCTATTCCAAAGTTGTAACATCCGTTAAGATTTCTATTTTTTTAAATGAAGTTGTAAATTTTTTACTACTTTAGTTAATTTTTTTTTTAATTTATGATTTCTAAGTTGTCATATTTTTTTTACTTTATAGTTATAAAGGATTTTTTTTTTTGTTTTTATGACTTTAAAGTTAGTTTTTTATTCTTTTTATTTAGAAGTCATATTTAGTTACGACTTCTAATTTTTTTTGTTTTACATAATTTTTTAAAAAAATTGTAAATAATTTTTTAATTTAATTATTTAATAAATATATATTTTTTACTTTTTTAGTTTATTTAATATTTTGTATATATTTTTAATATAATTTTATTTAATATTTTATATATTTTGATAATATTATTGTTCATCATTACATATTCAAATGCATAACATGAGTCATGAGAATGAGAAAAAAGATGATGACAACAACAATAACAACAATAACCATATTTTTCAACAACAACAAACAATTATACGTGATCATTCTAAAAAAAAAGAAAAAGAAAGAAATCTTAAAACAAGAGAACAACAATCACTCACAAATAATAAGATGAGAGACATGTGACATATATTTAGAAGAATTTATTGTAGGATATCATCCCACAATTAATATTTTTGTTAAAAGAAGATGTAATTTTCATTTAAATTTAAGAATTTTGCATAATTTTTTTCATTTATAAAACAAATAAAATTCCTTAACATTACTAAAAAATATACAATATTAAATATACAAAATAAAGTAAATAAAACAATATTAAAAATATATAAAATATTAAATAAAACCATATAAAAAGTATATACATAACTAAAAAATTAAAATATATATATTAAATAATTATATTTAAAAAATTATTTACAAATTTAAAAAAAAATGAGGTAAAAAAAATTAGAAGGTATAAATAAATATACGACTTCTAAATGAAAAAAATAAAAAACTAACGACCTTAAAGTCGTAAAAAAAGACTTTTATGACTTAGAAGTCTTAATTAAAAATATTAACTGAGGTGATAAAAAAAATTTACTACTTTAATTAAAAAAATAAAAATCATAATAAATATTATGACTTTTAACTCAAAAGTTGTAACCCTTATAATAAATACAATCTACTTCAACAGGAGTAATAATTCAAGAACAACCCCAATGCATAATTCCAAACAAAAATTGGCCCACACCTCTTGTATGTTACTTTGTGTAAACTTTATGGTACATCTTATTTTCAACATAATTTTCAATTTTTATGATTATTTTTAGTTCGATCAATAGTTAAATTTTATAATTTTGATGTAAGTCAATCTAATAAAATAAATTTCACATATCAAATCAGTGAAACAAGTTTCAAAATCATCCATAAAATAAAAAAAATATTTACCATTTTGAAAGGAAAACATATTATCGCAAATTTTAAAGATAAACGGCCAAATCTTTTAAACGATAAATGATTAAAACGGATTTTAACAGAAATATAAAGGAGAAAAGTGTGTGTGTGTATATATATATATATATATTAGTTAAAAATAAATAAAGAAGTGTGTACCCAAAAAAAATAAAGAAGTCGAGATTCATTTTTGTTATGTTACTATTACGGGCTACACAACATAAGTCTCATTTCCAATGTTTTCAATAGCAAAAACACCATCTGAGGAAGAGAATGTAACAATGAAGGTAGTGAGTGGTAAGTGCTCAGGTTCAAGAACAGCCTCATCGTCGTCTAGTCACAGTTTTTGTCGGGCCAAAGAATGTGGGGAGGGACTTGAGCATGGCCAAGAGTTACAACCGCCGTCAGAAGGTTTGTGAGAGACATGCTAAGGCTCGTGTCGTTTTAGTTTCTAGCATTCGTCAGAGGTTCTGCCAACAATGTAGCAAGTATTTATCCTACTATACATTTTGTTTAATAATTACAGAGTCCAAGATTTTCATGTTTACTTCATTTTTTTTGTGTGAGATTGTAATTTATGGTGAGTTTTTCTTTGTTGCTGATGAATATTGGATTGGCTATTATAATGTTTTCCATGTTAGTGTCTAGTTCTCTGCAGGGGCTTAATGTTAATTAAAGCTGGGATAAAATCTTATTTTTTTTGGATTAAATGGCACGCAGGTTCCATGAACTTGTTGAGTTTGAAGACACCAAAAGAAGTTGCAGGAAACATTGGCTGAGCATAATGAACGTAGAAGAAAAGCTCGTAGAAACATATCAGCATCAGTCACACCCATCTCAAGTGACTAACAGCTCGTTACCACTTCTAGAGTTGTTCTGATCGATACGAAGGGCTAATTTGACTATGGATACTAAAAAAGGTTGTTTAATTTGAAAGGATGCTGACTGACTGTGTATGAAGAAAAGCAAAAAAATGAATTTGTCTTCGTACTTCTCTAGAATTCTATAGCTCTTTGATTATATCCAACCACCATATGTGAGCTAGCTCCTCTAAAATTACATTTTACAATGTTTTGAGGCTTTAATTTCTTGGAAAACGTTTATGTTGTACTACTAATTTTAAACATTTATGTGTAATTGAATTAGAATATGCAAAACTTTAACTTCTGCATGCATGGAAGTTTATTAGGCTATGTTTGACACTCAAAAGGAAAAAGATAAAGATTCTAATAAATTTTTCAAGAACTTTATAAGAAAAAATATTATTTTTTCTATAAATTAAAATTGTTTATACACAAGTTAATTTATAGAAGATTTTTTCGTTTAGTTTTTTTTCAATAAATTATTTTAACTTGTGAGAAAAGGTTAATTTAATTATTTAATTATTTTTTCTATAAGTATTTATTGAGAACTTTTATCTAAATACGACCAAAATAGATTGTGATACTAGCTTCTATTGTTGATACCTCACTCTATTTGGTCCTTAAAGTTGACCCCTGAAAAGGCTCATTCCTATATATGTGCATGTCTCTTTAATGTCATGACGAGGTTATGTTCCATCATACACGTGTTCAACTTTGTAATAAGACCATTATTCTAAAACATCGTTGAAGTCTTTAGAGGCATGCCTATTCGGCTAATAACCTCAAGTCACTTAATAGTTTTGCTACTACAAAATATATATATATGTATTATCAGCATTGTCCGAAAATTGACACTGACTGATGAAAGTGATCGCTAAATAAGGTTTTAGTGTCAGCTATGACTAATGCAATTTACATAGAAGCAAAACTTTGCGTCAATCACCTTGTGGTAGACACTAAAATTAGTGGTTCTAAAGTTTACGTTCAATCATTTAAAAATATACGTGTATATAATATAACTAGCAGCAGCTGATTAAGTAATAGTCTTGTATCATTTAATTAAATAATATAGGATTTGAATCTTAATCTTCAATATGAAATAAATCATATTGAATCCAAAGATATATTTAAAGACCATGATTGCTGGAAAGAAAACTTTCTCTGTTTGATTTGCTAGTTTGGGTATTCTTGAATCTTGGTTGATTATAGATATATTGGTGCGAAAATGATTGGGTTGTGTTATAAATTTTTTGAATGAAATGGAAATTAATGGAATGTTGGTGAGTTTAATTCACGTGCGATTGTGAAATTTTTGTTTCTTTTCCTGTATTGGTCAGAGAGAGATGGAATTGGTTATGTTTTGTGCTTCAATTTGTGGTTGTTTTGTTGAAAAACTTCAAGGTAGGATTATGGGAACAATACGTGAATAGCCATGTTAATATTTTGAGTGAGAACGTGAAGCAAGCAAGGGACATCTCAGTGGGAAGAAGACAATGGATGAAGTTACTGTGCAATTTGAGGGTTGGGCCTTATTGGGCTAGCGAGTGAGAAAAAACAAACTGCAGTGAACCAAGCGTTTGGGCTGAAAATAAGAGAAAAAATCCACTAACTCAATTAACTGAAAAATAAAAATGAAGGCAAGAGCCTTCTTTTATATTTGGATTGTATCAAACTCAAATAATCTATAATTATTAATATTTTCTAAACAGTTTTATTTTCCATCAGTTTATTCTTTTTTTCAATAACTGTCTCACTAATTTTTAGTTAGTTATTTCCTTTCCTTACTTTTTTTTTTAACTTTTAAACCTTTTTCTTTATTTTATTTAAAATATATAGAGAGGCACGGATCCCCTAGAAATAATAATAATAATAATAATAAAAACAACAATTAATAATAATAATAACTACATTAATAAGCAACACAGATGAAGTCAACAGTTCAATCATACGTTAAAGATATTCAATATCCTTGAAGAGCCAATTTGATAGGACTCACATGTTCAAATCTTGGTAGAAATACCTTAATATAGCAACAGATATCAGATTTTTATCATTGCAAGAAAAACAAAAGGTGAGGGTATCTCAATATGGACCAAGCTTCTTCAAAAAATGGACATACAAAAGCATTTGCCCTTAGCTTTTATGTTGCTGCTCCTAGTCTTATTTTCTACATCGCCCTCCTCTGTTAGTGTCTCACTCTCCTCCCTCGGTATGGGATACTGGGATTAAAGAATGTGATTTGTTTATTTTCTTCACTTCCTTCTTTCTCTGTTGAACAATAATCATTTTCGAGTCCTGTTTGTATGCATGAACACATGAATTTGAACATCCTAGTTAAAAGGAATTTTCTCTTCTAGTAAAAACAATTCAGAGTATATATTTTGTAACAGATTAATCATGGTATGCTTGGAAAAAAGTTAGAAAATGCTAAACGTGGATCCCCTACGCTATTAAATAGTTGCTTTTGCATCACTTTTGATGTGATTTTGCTCTAAACATGGATCTCAGATGTGGAACCAAACACGCATTCAGTTAATTCCATATCCGAAAAAGAAGATATAATGCAGCTATCGTGTTATTTTTTTAATTGCATTTATATGGATGGTTGAACTCTTCACACAGGGAGGAAATTTTTTGTTTAAACGGGTAGTGGAAAGTATAATGCAGCAGGTTTATCACCTAGAATTTTTTGTTGAGAAAAGTATAACACGCATCACAACATCAAACAGAAACACACGTTTGGAACCATTTCTTGTCTAGGCTACTTGTTTGAATTACAAGCTGGAATATAAGACCCCAGAGTTGCATCCTGTATATTGAAATAAAGAATAGAATAAGGATAAAGGATTTTATAAAATAAGGATCAATTGAAACCACGTTTGGAACTTAAGAATGCATAGAAAAAAAAAATTGAAAACTATACACTGTCGTTGCAAATCAAGAGTGAACTAACCCAGGAACCATTGATCCATGCTAATTGATCTGCTCGCTCAATGATCACACTCCACATATATGTTTAAACATACATCACCTTGAAATTGTGATTAATATCATTTAAAAAATCATATTATGAAAAAAAAATTAAATTTGATTATATTTATAAAAGTTAACACATCATTAGTTGACATAAGATTATTTCAACTAGTGATATTGAGTTTGAATTTTAAATATATAATAGAAAAAGTTTTGAGTCAAGTAGGATTACATATTATTGAAGATACACATAGTTTCATAAAAAAAAATATAAAAAACTTAACCTTTCATAATGATAAAGATTTAAAATGTTTATTTTTTAAACATTAGTCTTGCAGGGCCCCAACAATTAAAAAAAAGTTATACGGTAAATTTAGTGGACCTTGAGGGTAAAAGGAAATAACCATGGGTAAACCGTATAGAAAGGAAATTGATCATATCTTTAGAATTAGGATGGCTCTGCTATATGCAAATGCAAGGTAGTATACAGTAATAGCATATATGGCTTGATGGCCTGGGCCATTTGTTGTGTGTATTGTTGGAGAAGGAGTAGTAGGTATAATCAGATAATGTGCCTCTTTAATGTCACTGTGTATTGTACTACACAATCTTTATCACACATTTCATTGGCCTCTGCCACTGATAAATCGAGGGAGAGGACATGCGTGTGTGCATGTGTGTATATATATATATATATAAAATTGAGTTATACTGTACGGGTGAGGCGATTTCAATTCTTCGCCCCCCCACAGCCATAATTGCTGAAAATCAAATAATATAATCTAGCTGATCAAATAATATAATCTGGCTATCAATATAGTTAAAATTGAATGTACTTCTTATATTTGTTGAAAGTGGATAAGCACATACTAATTGGAATGGTTGTATTGTATCATTTGTATGTATTGAATATCAGATATAAATAAATCTACTGCAGCCTCGTACGTAGTAACGTGATAGCCAGTTGATACGCTTAGAAAGCATGCGCAATATATATGGCACACAGATCAATTTATTTATGACAAATGCTAGCTAATAATCTTTGAAATATTGATCATGAAATTAAAAGAAAAAAATTTATTGAGATGTGTCAATATTTATTTTCATTTTAATTCTTTCATAAACATTCTAAGAATATTGAGAAGCAAGACTTTTATTTATATATGTACACAATACGTAGCTCAATTCCCTACTGATTCATTTTAATTCTCTAATAAACATTCTCGCGTAAGCATTTGAGATGAAACTATAGGTCTATTTCATTTGGTAAAAAGTATGGTATTGACTGTATAAATATATAACTGTTTCATGTTTAATTTAAAAATAAAAATAATCATAAATAATGCAGTACAAATCAAATAAAAGATGGACAGGACAATCTACCTGTGTCTACACTTTATATGCTTACATACAACTCAAAGTCAAACATTTTCACGTACCTATATTCAGAAACTCTAACTTGGAATCAAATAATTCAGTCATACCAACCTCCCATCAACTAATCTTAGTGAAGGAACTGTCTAATCTCATTGACGGTATTGCAATATGCAAACTGTTGGATCAGGTTGAAAACAGACACTAATCTAAGTGACTCCTTAAAATTAATTTAGCAAAGAAAGAAAATAAGAAAGAATCAAACTTTTCAACTAAAGAAAAGAGATCAGTTAGTAGTCCTTCAAAATTATAGATGAGATATTATTATTTATATTATTGATATGATCATTTGGGCATAACTGTATTTAAATTCATTAACTAAAGTCTTTTATTCAAGTCTTGTAGTGGATAAAAGAAATTTAATCAAGAAAAAAAAATCTATTGAAACTAGTCAATTAGATTTCTGGATAAATATGAGTTATTAATTAAGTTGATAAATATTTTATATTTATAACATAATAGAAAAAAAATGCGACCTTTACAAAAATTCATACATATATATAAGTCCTTCCATCTAATTTCTACTCACATTTTCTTTCTATTTAATTTTATTTTTCTTTCTTATTATCACATTTATCATTTAACTCAAGTCTTTGTTCCTTCACTCTCATCAACCACCAAATGGAGTGGACCTTTACATTTAACCTTATAAATAAATAAGGATCCACAGGAAGACAAGTGTGAGCTTTCAGCCAATATTTATGGAAGTTCAACAAACCAAATGCTCTAAACTACTAATATTTATTATTTATACCCAAGTGTAACTGATTTGGGTCGGGTAACATGCATGAATTAATTATAGATGTTTGTCCACCAGATTGCAGATCGATGGATCACTGAAGGTTGCTCTGAAGATTAGATCCAATGGTCACGCTTCAAACAGAAAAGATTCAGGACCCGAAAATGACAATTGCATCTTTAGAGCATGTTTGAATAAGTTTATCCAAAAATACTTTTAGGATAAAAACAAAATAAAATGAGTTTTTTTTGTTGTAAATTCAAATTAACTTTTCTATAATTTGTTTAATTTCTCTGCTGTTTTAAAGAAATTATGAGTGAACTCTATAAATTAACTTATGCATAAGTTAATTTCAACTCAAAAAAAATTAATTTCATTTTTTTCTTACTTGATTTTTTAAAAGTATTTTTGGACAAATTTATCCAAACACTCCTAGAGTCCTGTGGTGGTCCTCCAAGGTTCTTTGTCCGGTATTTTGGATTTAATCGAAATTTTATCCAATGATTGATTGACTGGTTTCACGACAATATTTTATCCAAACATTTTTGATTAATTCCTCTAGAAGTACTATTTCATTAGCAACATTTGGCGCTGAAGGCCACCCTTGTTGAAACACAGCGTGATCAGCCCCAACATTACCTGCAAGACATGACATTCATTTTTAGCAGGCATTCGTTAGATGCTTAACAACTGCCGTAAAAGCTGCCATTGATCGTGCAATACAAGTTCATTGGAGGAGTATCAGTCACTTGTTTCTAGCTAAGAATAGTGTGCGTCTCCTTATTACCGAATCCAGTAGCATTAATTCTCCAATATGATTGGTCAAATTTACTTAATTTAGTAGTTGGAATACATAATACTCGTCATTAAATAAAATTGGCAAGAAGACAAATGATAACTTTAGCGCTTTAGTGATGGAAGTTCAACAACCCAATTGTTTAGAATCTTCAGATTCAAGTTTTGCATTGCAAGTTGCAAATGTTGCTGCACCTCAGATTCAGAGTACGTTGAGCAGAAATGGAGATCCAACGGCCATTCATCACACAGCGCATAGAGAGTGAACGGTGGAGATCTAATCCGCAAGTAGATGGTACGGCATCCAACATTTCATTTCATGCATGCCCAATTAAGAACCGTACTGTCTCTGCTCGTCACCTTATTTTATGTTCCATGAGGAAAATGTTGATCACCTTATTTGAATGCATGGTACGGGTGAGAACAGAGATAGATGAAAAATAATAGAAGAGAGAGAATATAATATTCGATGTGACATATAACATGATAAAAAAAATTAAGAAAAAATATGAGATAAATAAATAAAAGATAGAGTAAATATTTAATTATAAGAACAAAAGCACAATAAAACTTTTTATTCATATATTATTTTGTGACTAGATAATAATGTAAGATAATTTTGACTTGTTTATGTGTTTATGTAGTATGTAATTTTCATTAATAATGATAATCCTTTTGTAATAAATAATCCTTTGCATTAATTTTATATGAATTTAAATAAAGAAGTCTGAGATCATTTTATAAGTTACCGTTACTGGCTACACATACAACATAACTCTAATCTCCAATGGCAAAAACACCATCTGAAGAAGAGAGAGAAATGGATAATGGAAACGATGAGGAGGGTGGTGAAGGAGAAGTGGGAGCTAAAATGGTACAGAATATAAAAATAAAGTTAGTGTGTGGTAAGGATTCAGGTTCAAGAACAGCCTCGTCGTCTAGCCACAGTTTTTGTCAGGCCGATGAATGTGGTGTGAACTTGAGCATGGCCAAGAGTTACAACCGCCGTCACAAGGTTTGTGAGAGACATGCTAAGGCTCCTGTTGTTTTAGTTTCTAGCATTCGTCAGAGGTTCTGCCAGCAATGTAGTAAGTATGTATTTTGTTCGATCCATTTATAGATTAATTTTCATGTTCGATCGTTTCATTTTGTTTTTGTTAGATTGTAATTTATGGTGAGTGTTTATCTTTGTTGCTGATGAATTTGATTGGCTATTGATTAGTTGTTTGTGACTGAACATTTTTTAGTACATTGTGACCAGAAATTTTACTGGTACCTGACAATTAATTATGCCTAGCAAGATGTTGTTTTCCATGTTAGTGTGTGGTGTATGTCTCATTAACTCAATAATGTGAGATTTGGGGCCTGATGTTAAGCTGGGAATAAAGTTATTCTTGTTTTGGATTAAATGGCACGCAGGTTCCATGAACTTGCAGAGTTTGATGACACCAAAAGAAGTTGCAGGAAAACATTGGCAGGGCATAATGAGCGTAGAAGAAAAGCTCGCATAGACGTATCCTTAGGAGGTGGTGAACAGCATCAGTCACATTTCTAATTTCCTAGAGTTGTTCTGCTATGAAAAGATTGTTCAGTTTCAAGGATGCAAACTGTGTATGACAAAAAAGGAAAAGATTGAATTTTTCTCGGTACTTCTCTAGAATTCTCTAGCTCTTGGATTTAGACCAGACACCAGTGTTGAGCTAGCTCCTCTAAAATTACATTTACTAAGGTTTGGGGACTTCAATTTATTGGAAAGCGTTTACGTTGTAAATTTAAACATTTATGTGTGATTCAATTAGATCGTGCAAACTTTATTTTCTGCTGTCAAGTTCATTATAAGTTTGACATTCAAAGGGAAAACGATGAAGATTCTGTTAGGATAAATTTATTAATAAATAAGTTTTCTCATAAGTTAAAGTAGTATAAGCATAAATTAATTTATAAAAGTTTTTTTTTTATCTTTTTTCAAAAACTCATTTAAACTTTTTCATAAACGAATTGTAATTTATGAAGTTATTCAAAAAAAATGTTTTCTTTTTTATAAATACTTTTTTTTTTTATCAAAATAGGACCAAAATATATTGTGATACTAGCTTCTATTGTTTAGATTTTTAAAATGTGATGGAATGGAATTGAACGTGATTTTGTTTCAAACCATCTTAAACTCCTCATCCTTTCACTCTAATTTCACGCTAAAGTCAATGTCGACTAAAATTATATCAATTTATTCATAAAATTATATTGATTTCATTAGAATTGACTTTATTAAGATAAATGAATTAATACTTAATATTGTTAAATTTCATCAATAATTGCTTGAGTAACTACTCTATAGATGGATATATAATGGAGTTCAATAAAAACTTTTAATTTTTTAAAACATTTAATTTATAATGCACATTATTAAGATAGGTCTAAAGTATTCATATCTTATAAACTCGTGCATTGCACTTGCACATGTAAAAAGTAAAATTTTAGAACTTACAAAATTAAATTAAATTTAAAAAAATGGTAAAACTACGAGGACCTATAATATATTTAGCATGTAATTTGCTCTAAATAATAAATAGCTTTGACAATTCGTAATAATAATACAAGAAACTTTGAAACTTAAAAGCATACATAAAATTCATGCTTAAAAAAGAATAGTAACAAACACCAGCTATCAAACTCTATAAATTCTTATCATATCGGTTTTTGTGTTGAATATTTAACATTATTATGGACCAAAAAAATGGCAATTTCGCAGATAAAGGGTGCAAAAATAATGTTGATAAAATTAGTTAGCCAAAAATACACGAGGCTGATTTCGTTTGGAAGATGAGAAAATAAATGAATCAGTCTAAAGCATCTATCACTGCATCAACAACCTCTTGGGTGGTGCTTGTCCCTCCAAGGTCCTTTGTCCGATATTTGCCTTCCAGAATCACTTTTTTAACGGCAGTTTCCAATCGGTCAGCAAATGCAGGAAACTGGAGATGTCTAAGCATCATGGCCGACGAGAGAAGGAGTGCCACTGGGTTCGCTTTCTGTTGTTCTACTACTTTATCATTGCCAACATTTCCTGCTGAAGCACCTTGTTCAAACACAGCGTGATCAGCCCCAACATTACCTGCAAAGGCATGGCATTCAGTTTTTTATATATTCAATCTTAACGTACGCAAGAATTAGAGTATGATTTTCTCAATAATAGGGAGGGCAAGGAAAGGGTGGGAGCTCTATCTGCTATTTTTGTTAAGAGTTAAGACTTCTCCATCCTTCAGCATCACTGCCACCACCATAGCCCTAATAGACTTTGCTAATGTTATTTTGGTTGTCACTACTCACTTACCATTTGACAACTCCATTGCCGTTGCCTCCATTACTGCAACCGGATGTTGTGGTAGACAAATAAATTTCCAGTTTGAATTTCTTATGACCTCTAAATGTTTCGTTTCAGTGAATATACAATTTCTAATTTAATTGTCATATTTTACTTGCAGAGTTTTCATCACCTAAAAATGTTTCCCAGAATGATCATCTGAAAGAACTAGACACTAGCTTTAAACCTAGACTCGACAGTTCTGAACATTAGTCACACACTTCTCATAATAGCAATGACGACATGGAGTAATTAGACAGTAGTTGTAAGAAAAATAGCAATGTAATCAAATTAAAATTCTAGAGCTTCAATATATTAGAAATAAGAACTATACCTCCCGGCATGACTCCAGTGCCTCCAGCAATACCTGCCGCTGTATTTGCAACAAGATTTCCATAAAGATTGGGGGTTACCTAGCAAATAGAAACAGTCCTCATGAACTTTTTTGGATTAAAAAAACAAAGGCAGTGCTTCCCACTAGAACAGTTGCACCAAACACAATAGGCAAAAATTACAGTACATCTACATACCCTTCAACTTCAAGGTCTAGTGCTACTCCATTCATTATTATTACAAATCCATTATTACTTCTTTTGAATGAGTAAATATTTCCAATTGCCAGAATATGGCTGTTTCAAAACCTCCAATTACATTTCAGTATTTCACCCAACAATACATAACTAATTTATCATAATAATCCTATAGTATAATTAGATTAAATGAGGGAACAATGTTAACAATTTAGGATAGGCTTAAAAATGAATTTAGTCCCAATAAGTTCACGCTTTTTCAGATTTAATCACTGGAAGTTTTTTCATTCATTTTCAGTCCTTTAAGTTTGTGCTTTTTAATTTTGGTTCCTGTAAATTTTTCTATTCATTTTTAGTCCCCATAAAGCGCAAACTTACAGGACTAAAAATGAAAAAAAAAAAAAAATTGGAATCTTAAAGGGCTAAAATTAAAAAAGCACAAACTTACATAAACTAAAAATGAACAAAAAAAATCTTACCGGAGACCAAAATTGAAAAAATGTGAACTTAAAAGGACTAAATTCACATTTAAGCCTTTAGGATATTATCATTGTGTCCAAGGCAATGTCCAAACAAATTGTTGTTTCTTCCCCTTTTTTCAATGCTTTTTTATGTGCCTTAAAAGATCCTTCGATTAACAGTGAAAAACCCTTGGCATTTTTGCAGTCATCATTTCTCAACTAATTTCTCTTGCACAAGTTAACAAAAAAAAGAAATGAAAACCCATAGCACTAATTCTCCAAAGAAATGAAAAGCAAATTTGAAAACACAAATGGGTCACAATTTAATAAAAGAGTACCTAATCTCTCACCAAGTGATAGTACTAAGTTAAAAAAATTGGAAGCAAACAAGCATTGATCCCCCATAATTACACCATGAATGTATTAATCAAAGCAGATAAATAATTGAGAATCAGGATCAAATAGTAAATTTACATACCATGACATCAAACTGCTCCGGTTTTGAAACAAGCTGCATGCAGCAGTTGTCTACAATAATTTCATTGTACTTGATTCCAGGATACCTTGTGGCAACCTCTCGACAAGATTCCAAGAATAAACCATCTGCAAGTTTCATAATGTTTGCTTTGTGCACAGCAGTCACCTTCTTTCTGTTATTTAGGTAAGCATACTCAAAAGCATATTTAGCAATGCGCTCTGAGCAGAACTTTGTTATTACCTAGCAAAAGATTAGTATGAGGTGCAAACATAAAACTCACAGTTCACAATGTCAAGGCGCTAACTTCATGAGATATATAATTGAAGATTAGATGAAAAAGTCTAGAGAAAGATTACAAGGAAAAATGACTCATCTATTAAAAGAACAGTCCCCTAGAAATCAGGAAATATCTAGATCGCATTATTAAGAAACAATCTTTAGGCTAAGAACTTGAAAAAACATTATCAGTGAGGTATCATGTACATAACTCATACCAATAACTAAAACAAATACACAAAATTAACAATTAATTCAATTACTGCACTATTTTTTCCTCTTTCTTAGCATTTTGTCAGGTGCTCTGTAGACGATTGGCAATTTCCATTAATATTAACTCATGATATATAAAAACTGTCATTGGAATGATTTTGTGCAACACAAATTTATTATTGAAGGAGCTATGCTAACATGTTCCATAGAACAAGAAACTAAATAAACCTGTCTCAATCCACATCCCCAAATAGTATTCTCTAATATAGTTTTTGAGGTAATAATCATCGCTAAACTTGGCACCCAAAAACTTTTCAACCAATCCCAAAACATCTTAATTAATTTATAGACAAAAATTTCTCTATGAACTCTCACAAAACAAGTCAAAAAATTCCTCGCTCTCAAGCATATGCTGGGTTCTCGACCATCCACAAACCACAATTAAATCCCTAAGAACCTTCCCAACAAACTGCAAGCACCCTTATCAGTTCTTCCCATTTCACTCATTTAAAACCAAACAAATTACAAATAGTGACAAAATCCAAAAAGAAGCTGCAATTCCAAGAAAACCAGCAATAAAAAACAAAACGAAGCTGTAATTACAAGAAAACCAGCAATCCAACTATTTCAACACTCACAAGTCATAAATCACTCGCTACTCGATTCATTCAGCCATTCACAAATAGAAACTCCTCAGGTTTTCAATTTCTCACAATTCAACGCTCCAAACCACAAGCAGGCAAAAACCTCAATTCCATTTGTTTCATTCTCTTAATTTCATTTTATTAAGATCATAAAACCTAATTATTCAGCTGCTATTATTTAGCTTGAGCAGAAAGAAACCGTGAACGTGAGTGAGTACCTTGAGGCTTTCGACCACGCCGGGGACGACCTCGTGTTCGAGGCCGGAGTACTCGCCCTCGGTGTTCTCCCTGATGACGACGATGTCAACGTTGTCGTGGCGCGTGGGGAGGCCAGGGAGGTTGAAGCAGTTCACGAGCGAGGCGTAGAGATCGAGCTCCTTCCTCAGCTGCACGTTCAGCGAGTTCACTCCACCGCCCATGGGAGTGGCCAGTCCTCCCTTCAGACATACCTTGTTCTTCCTGATCGATTCCAGCACCTCCGCCGGCACCGCCTTCATGTCGCCGTGCACCTCGTACTTCTCGAAGTACAGCGGCGCGTGCATCGCCTCCATCACCTGCTCCACCGCGCCGGTTACTAGAGGCCCGATTCCGTCGCCCGGGATCAGCGTCACGCCGCGAGGGGTGCCGTCGCCGGGACGGGGCATGTACGTGACGGAGCGAGAAGGGTTGAGACGGGTGAGGAGGTGCTTGAGGAGCGGCGCGGATCGTGTCGTCGCCATGGACGGTGGCGTGCTAGGGTTTTGGAGGTTTCGGTGTGGTTTGGTTTGGCTGCTGCGAATGTGATGTGACTATGCGATTCCAGAAGCCATGGAAAAAAGCTAAAAAGCGCTGAAAAAAAACGCAGGAATAACGGAGCGAAATTGTAGTCAGATTATTATTTTATTTTTAAATTGTTAAATTGTTTTTTATTTTCAAGTTTTTATCTTTTAATTTGGGGTTTTGTCAAAGTTTAACAGTTTTCAGAGAACTGTAAAAATCGCTTTAAAAAAAGAGAGAGCGGTGAAAATCGCTTAAAAAAAAAAGAGAGAGAGAACTCGGAAAATTAAATTATTTTAAAATTAATTATAATTGAAATCGATTTTTTTAGATAAATGTGTTTAAAAATTAATTTTAAGATTATTAATTTCATTTGTATAAAAAAATCACAAAGTCTTGAAACAAAATAAGACTATGATAATGGTCGCTGGAATTACTGGATTTTTTTAATATTTTTCTCTATATTAAATTATTTTCACTTTTATCTTGTGGCATATGGCAAATATTAAAGTAATCCTAAATAAATAAATCATAATCTTAGAAAATAAAATAGGATTCTTTAAGACCCAAAAACTTAAAGCAGTCATGAATTAAAGATCCTTTAAGACCCTGTGCAGAAAGTCGTGAATTAAAGTTTTTATTAATGAAATACTATTGAAATTTTGAAATGCATTAGATTATCACGTAATTCAACTCATCTCAAAAAAGAATTACATCTTGTGACTTTCATGTCATGGATACGAAATGGTGGTAAAATAAAAGGACAAGAGAGTCCTTGACCTTTGATTGGAACATTTACAATATAATTGATTATTCATTTTATGGAAAACATGGAAATTAGAAGAAAAAACAGGGTAACTTAATGTTATGACAGAAAAATAAAAGAAAAAAAAACAAACAACATGTCAACTATTTATTCTATTTCGGAATTTTGGTTGTTTAAGATTTTTGTGCAGAAATTAAGATATATTTAATTTATAGAAATTTAGACTAAATTATTCTTATTTATTATTTTTGTAACTTTTTATATTATTTTCAACTACTTCATTTTATATTCTTTTGAAACCGTTTTCTATTCCATTTTCATCAACAAGAAATGACATTTTTTCTTGCCCACGTATATTTTCTATTAGAGGCAATTCAACTTAAATTAGATAAAATTATTATAAACCATAAAATTTTCTTACTAATTACTTAATACAAGACATATCCAATACTAGAATATCGTACTAATGTTTAAATTGGAACAACTTCATATTGGTTAATTCACGTATAGGTGTTTAAAATTGAACCAAAACAAGCCTAAAACCAAAAATCATAAAAAAATGATGATCATTGATTTGACTTTTTCTCATATTGTAAATCACACAGTATACTTTATAAATCGTGAGATTCATATTACAAACACTCTTAGAAACTATTGTTAAAAAGATATTTACTTTCTAAGTTTTCATAATTGGAAACAAATATTATGAATGTTAAAAACTAAGCAATGCGTATTATTTTTACTTTTCAGCTGAATGATTTATTATTATTTAAGTTGAATAGTTATTATTCAAGTACTATTTAAATTTAAAATAATTATCGTTTTACTTTAAGTTTAATGGTTGAAACTTTTTATTGTCTATTTATATTGTTAATTGTTGAACTACTTATTATTTAAGTTTTATTCAATTAATAATAAACTTTTAAGCAATTTTTTAATACTTATTAATAGAGTTTTTAAACTATAAAAACAAAATCAAAATTAAAAGATTAATTTAGTTTGGTTCAAATTTCATAAATAATTAATTTAAATCAAACCAGACTATAATATACTTAATTTTTTTTGTTTAATTTAAATTAATTTTAAGTCAAAACTGTATCACAAACACCCCTAAATCCCCGTGCATACTTGTGGAAGAAATATCATTTGTGTTCCATACTCTATAATAATAAAAGTTAATAATATTCCACGGAAAAAAAGTAGTAATTCCTCAATACATATGAGGGTATAATTGGAAAAGTTGCAGAAATATTCTTTCTCCATCTTAAATATAATAAAAAATTGCTTGTATGTTTTTTAGAGGAAATAAAATTCATTGTATGTTAGTCTCAAATATAAGTGAATTTTAACTAAATTTATATCTTTTATAATAAAATTATTTTTAAAATACTCTTCTTTTAATTGAAATTCTATTTTTAATAAAAAAATTATATCAAGCTCCATGGAACCATGAAGATAATTTAGGAGAAAAGATAATTTTTTAATGAAATTAGTATAATTAAATAATACACATTGCTTACTAATTTCTTAGTTAGGGTGAGCGAGTTTTTTTTTATATATTGGAAACTTAAGGAAGTTAGTAATAACAATGGATTTTTTTTAACCTATAAAAAAAACATTGGATTGTGAACTCAAATCATGCTAATTACATTGTTACTATCGATGATCAAGTACATTATTAATTGAACCGTAAGATTGGTCTAAAAAGTTTAAATTAATATATCTTTTTAGTTTGCATTAATATGTACAAAGTAATTTTTGGTTTAGTGGTATAATTTGTCATTGTTTGATCCTTAATATGGCAATTTTTTGAGTTATTTTATAATTTCTTATGCCCTTTGAATTAATATAAGTAATTAAAAATAAATAATATACATATATACAAGGACAAACCTGAGGTGAGAAGGGAGTCAATCACAAAATAAAAACTTATCTAACAACTATATATCATTAATTTTATATAAAATATTATTTGATGTTTCAATACGTTAAATTATTACATTAATCATACAACAAAATGCATAATATCTTATCACAAAAAAAATTGCCTTTCTTATATGTCATGAAAATGACCAATAATTACTAATTTTTCAACAATTTTCTTTTATGTACGCTAACAAATATTCAATAAAAAATCATATTTCATCTTATTACAAAGTGTAATCTTTTTACTTATTAAATATAAAATATGAAAATTAAAAATATCTTTATTTCATGCTATGTGATGTCTTTCAGCTTTTGCTGATCTTGTCAATGTCAAAGTTCATTACTACAATAACTATTATTATGCATCTTAATTATAAAGTTATAATAATATTTAATCAATCCAATAACACTTGTTTATATTGAGATTTGAAGAACAAGAACCCTTTCAATTGAGAGAAAATATAATTTAACCATTTGATATATTAACAAGCCAAAAAAATTGATTATATAATAATTAAAATTCAATGAAATATAATATTTAGATAAAATTATTATTAATTTTATAATTTTAAAAAGTTAGACGATAAAAATTGATTACTAAAAACTAAATTTAACAATTAGATATTAACTTAGCAAAAATTTTAAAAATTATTATATAATAACTAAATTTTAATAAAATTTAGTATTGAGATATAATTTCTCAAAAAAAAAAAATTACCTCATAAAAACTAATTGCATAACAATTTAAATTAAAAAAATATAATATTCAGTTTCAAATAAAAAAATGTTGAAGCAAAACATCTTTATAAAAGTCATGATATTAACCTGAAGTCATAGAGATCATCGAAATGAGTTATGTCTCTCCCAACGACTAAGAAATTAAACTCCAATCACATATTTAAGAAATTCAATTATCTATCAATTGTATTGGATCTTATTAATTTTTCAATTCAGATTTATTTACCTAATAAAAATCATATTTAAATAATATAAAATGAGAAAAAAAGTCATAGAACCAACCCGTCCTCTTAACCTTGGTCCGCAAGTATATATATATATATATATATATATATATATATATATATATATATATATATATATATATATATATATATATATATTTGTATATTAGCATGCAAGTTTCACAACACATTTGCTAATGTATATACTTTATTTTAATACAAGTGTGTTAACAAGTTATACCATTATGTAATTTAAGACAATATCTAGTTATATAACTTTGTTAATTAATGCACTCATACTATAAGTGCCTATCCATTAACACCCCCTATGTTATCATCCATATTATAACTTTTTTATTGCAAAACTAATTACCAAAATATATATTTTCCAAGCCAAATTATTTATCTCCATGGGTTTTGTCATTTAGGATATAAGACACATCACTCTTATATATTCCATTAATTAGGTATTTAGCATTGATTTGAGTGACACTAAATACATGTGAGAACAAACAAAAAATATAAGATGTTTCACTCAGAATTACGCCTTCTGCATCTTAGGTGATAAAAAAAATCACTCATAACATATAAATAATTTTGTAAAACATCCGGTTTAGAGGAATTAGCTTTGCTGAAATAACCTATTTTGGTAGTGAAAAAGACAGGATCTAGATCATATTATCATGGTTTCATATGTGGTGTAATGGTTCGGGGCATTGTTATTATAAGCTTGGATGTGCTTGGTTCAATTTCTAGAGCTAGCAACAATGCGGGATTTCGAGAGCGTAAGATAGAGAAAATGGAACAGGATGCAGGCATGAACCAAGCTCTAGATTTGTTACTGCCTTACTGGTACAGTGGTACTGCTCTCTTCACAAAAAATTCACCCACTGTGTTCAACAACGATGGAACCAGCAAGGCATAACCAAGCTCTGTAGCCTGTACTCCCTTTGGCTCTTGTTGTTTTTGTTGTATTTAGGTGAAGGAAGGGATAAATAATACATTTACAATATAATAAAGAAAGAAAAGTTCACGTTCCATCGGATACACTCCGATTCTGGTACGCAGTAAGAAAAAAAATACTCAAAATGATCGAATGGCATTCCTTTCCAATATTGTATTCCACGTACTCTTTAATTTTTAATCCAAATAATAGAAAATAATATACCTTAAATTCATTTTACTCCATCTTTTCATCAATCCAACCATACCCTTAATTAGTTCTTTAACTGTTAAGAGTGTCATGGAAGCTTTATGTTTTTGAACACACAGGGAGTGGTTTCCACATGTTTAACACGCCATTCTTCCAAAAAGAGAGAAAAAGAACCCTAGGGGATAGATAGAAGTACTATACTACAGACACGCACAAAGTTAATGCTACATATAATTGAGCTAGGCAAACTTTTTTATAGATATATGATCATAATGTTAGTGAGTGATGATGCATAAAAAGTCTTTCATTTTAATTAACCAAAAATAAATAAAAAAAATTCATTGGATGAACATCTCTCGCATGGGTGAAGACTCCGATCCTCATGTTCGTGATCCTATATATTTCGGTTTGTAACTATATATATGGTATCTGAAATTTTACTTGACATCTAAATAATATTTCTCTCATCAGATCAACTTTATTTTAAAGTAAAATTGTATTTTGCTATATGATTGAACACAAATTTTAAGTAAAAGGAGTAAGTATCGAATCACTTGTATGAATCTTTTTTAGTATTTTAGTGATCCTATAATGAATATTGTCAAAATCCCATTTTTAGTGATATAACTGATTATTCGATTCATAGTGGTAATCATGTTAGCTGCAAAGCTGGAACCTTGGCTTTAGTAGGGAATGTCTCTGGACGCGTACAAGACCACATACAACTAGTCATATTCATCTTTTTACTATATAATAAAGGGACAAAAGAACATAAGGTATCAAAAAGATCCAAAAGTTTTCATGGTTCACAGTCAACAAGATTTGCTTCAAATACATTATCAAATAAAAGTTGTAGAGGTGTGGAGAATTGGCGGTGGCTAGGCCACTACTTGAGGACAAGACAAGTTCATGTTGTTTAGATCTTATTAATTATTGGTTTGTCGAATATTAGTTTATTGTCCTCAATCATTCTGTGTTTTTGGCAAAGTCAGGTTGAACTGACTTTGTGCTTTTCTTGTCGTTTTTTTAGGGTGAAGTATGAACCACATATTTGCTCTCTTTTTACATTTTGTTGGGTGCTCCAAGTATTTTCAACCGTAGATATTACTAAAAAAGCATAAACACCTTCTAAAACAAATTTGATAAATTAATATTTATTTAATTTTTTTTATCATTAATAGGTAAGTGCTTTTTATCACTTTAATAATTAGACTTTCAGTATTGAAACACATTATTTAAATTTTTAGGCATTCTGAAAGTGAAACGCCAATAGTCAGTTCATTGTTCATACAAAGCTTGAATTCGATACTTTTTACTGTGGCATGACGAAAAAAGTACGTAACATAATTATTTTTTTATATTTTCGAAATATATTCAATATTTCCTCAAAATATATTTGTTATTTAATAAAACTTTGTGTTAACTCCACTAATAAAAAGAGATTTTGAGACATTCGACAGAATCGGCACAAAATTTTACTAAGAATTTAAAATATTAAAAAATATATTTTTTATGATCAATAAAATCCCCTCATAATTTTTTTATATTATTTCTTATCACTTTTATTATCAAACTTTTTAATGCCATATTCATTCCGATTTGTTCTCACCTCTAATAATTAAAAGATAATCATATAAACTTTCTTCTTATTCTGCGATTGCAATCAAAGTACTAATAGTACACATGATCAAACCTTCTGTTAATCTGCTTCATATGTATGATCTATAACCTAACACTTATGATAATTAAATGTTTTTTAGTAACATTCAATAAATTATGTATTGTCAATTTCCTCTAGTTTGTTAGTTTTAAATCAATCTTATTAATATTTGGTTATATAAATTACATGTGTCTTTTATAAGAGACAATCCTAAACTCTAATATGAACACCAACATTATTTCTTCATATATTTAACAAAGTTATGACTCAAATTTGAGTCCATATCTTACTAACCATACATATTGCCTGTCTTTCTCACACGCGTTTATGAGAAAAGGGGGGAAAAGTCTTGAAGGATCAATCACTTTAACTGTAAAGTTTTGCTATTTCAATTCATCAGCATGTCTTATACTGTGGCAATTTACCCTTTTAATTATACATTGTACATATGGTTGTTCCCACCCAAAGTTAATATTCTTGTTTATGTCCCACTTGGGAAAAATCGCTGTTGGAAAATCAGCTAAAAGGGTAAGCTATGTTGAACCCTATCATACGCATGTTGTAGATCGATCGAGGCTATGCTTGGCTAGGAGATTCGCCACTTGGTTAGAAAATCAACACCCACTTGGTTCGTTATTTAGAATATATAAAAAAAAAAGTATGAAAGATATATAAAATGTAAGACTTAATTTAATGAAAGTTTTTTTTTCCTAAAGATTATACTCCCGTATGGGATGGAATGTTTAATCATCTCATCCCTAATTGACCTAATTAAGACAGTGCTTCGTGATATTTTGGGTTATTTTAATAAACAAAATATTAATAAGTATATTTGAAAATAATTTATTAGTATGAGATTCTTTTTACGGTATCATTAACCATTTAAAATTAATAGTTTAACTAATAGGCTTATAAAGAAACATAATATGTGATATGCTCTTTGACACATGTTATATTCTCTTTAAACTTATTAATCAAATATGTAATCTTGATCGAAGAACGGTTAAAAATAACTCATGCGATAAATTGTTTTGAAAAAAAACTTATGTTAAATATTTTATTTATAAAAATAAACCAAAATAATTGGTTCTTTGCACAAAATGCGCGTTGTCATTTGTCATTAATATCTCTCATCTTTGTGTTGTCAGCAGCCCTGTTGACATGATTTTTCCACTAGCCTGACTTGGTGCTTACCGGTTTCCACTAGACAAAGTTAGTCCTCTTTTCTAGTTGTGACAGACCTATTGCAACTTGCAAGCCCCCCTAATTTGCTAATTGATTTATAATTTTTTTTATCCATCAATATTAATTATTAATTTATCAATTTTTACTAATACAAATCATTTAAACCCATAATTTATCATTTTAATCATTAAATTAATCTTATAATTTGAATTCGTATTCATTTGGTGTTTGCTTTAGCATTTTAGTTTGAAAATTATGTGTTATTCTCCAAATACTACTAAATAGTAGTACATGATATATCAATATTCAACAGATCCCTGCTCCACATAATACTTTGAGTAATTTATTTGATAAATGGTGTTTAATAAATTTATTTTTGAACAAATTTAATTTAATTTGCATACATAAATTTTAATTTGTCATCATCATTTTTGTTAGAGTTACAATATTATTTATTGAAGTTAAAATACAGTAAAAATAAAAGAATTGAATTTGCCATAAATATTACAAAAAAAGTACAAATAATATTAGTGTTATTAAAAGTAAGAGTAGTAATGCAAAAAAGTTATATTTTATTTACTTATATTTATCAGCAAAATGATTAGATGAGAATTTTAATTTATTTTATTTTAAAACATTTAAATAATAGAATCAAAATTTATGTGTCATTCGAGTGTATTGTCAAATTTTAAGTAAAAGTGAGAGGAATGAAAGTGAAAAGCAACGAAAGAAGAAAGCATGTGTTTGTTATGAGTGAACCACGACTGAATTGTGATGATTTGTGATGGATCCTATAGGTACTTGTTTTCATTTCAAATTGAGATGAAACAAGCTGGAAAAAAAAACACAAGTGAGTCTCAATTATTCTAGATTGTTTCTTTTAAGTGATTAAATGTGATTTTGATTTTTACAAAGATAATCGATAAGGTTGATTTGACAGGAGATCAATTTAGGATAACCTTATATAAATTAAATATTGATTGATCAAGTTAAACTTGAATCTATCAAAATAACCATTTGAATCGATTTACATGTAATTAAAGAAAACATAATTCTTTAGTCTTAAGTGGATAAGAGTGAAGAATTTTAAAACCAATAAATTAATATAAGTGGGTCAATTTATATAAATAATTAGAAATAATAAAACCCTTTAGATTCGAGTGAATAAATACAAATAATCTTAAAACTAATAAATGGACCTATGATGGGTTAATCTATGAATGATTTGATGAGACAATTTTATACTTTTTTTCATATTAACCAATCAACCTTAGTTCTTATTCTTTTTTCATTGCTTATTTTCTCTTCTCTCTAATAAGCATAATGTTAATTACATTTTTAGAGAGCAAAGTGACTCCTTGATTCTTTTTGCACACAATGAGGCCTACAACCACAAGTGTAGGGACAGGGCGTAAGGCTACCTTAGCTTTTTCATTGATCGGTGGGAATTGTAAAGGTTACTCGGCATGTTGCAGGGGCACATTCTGAACCATTCATAATGCCACATTTATTTCAGGGTGTAGTCGCATTTTTGTCATCTCTCACCTCACCTTTATTATCTTTCTCCGACTTCTTTAATCCATCTCAAAATGAATAAATACTCATACTATCCATTATTGTAAAATTTGTACAAAAAAAGCTCTTAACTCTTTTCTTAACAATAATAAATAGGAGTATCATAATTTAAATAAACAGATAAATGATTAGTTTAGAAACCTGGTAGGAGGTGCGAAACGCAGCTGCGCAATCCAAAGCACGAGGACCACTCTCTACTCAAACTCCACCATCTGTCATCTACGCCTTCGCCCCTCTCGTGTTTCCCACAACGGTTACTCCTTCTCCCTCTCCTATTTCAACCCATGCCATGGCTTGTCTGAGCCGCTACCACCACCACCACCACCCCCGCGGCGCCACCTGGCTCTCTTCCCCTGACGAAATGCTCCAACACTGCCCCCTCTCCGCCCACCACCGCCGTCTCCGCGATGACGACGCCGAACCTATCTACCTTCCCTCTCTCTCCTCCGCCTACCGCATCTTCCCCGTCTACGCCATGGGCGCCCCCGACCCGACACCAGAACCCGAATTAGACGGACCCGACCCGATTTGGAACGCTGTCAGGGACGAAGCCAAGCTCGAGGCACATCCCTCTTTCTTTCTTTTTTAATTGAGAATTGTTAATTGTTATTACTTTTTTTTTTTTTTGAGGTACAATAGTTACTAAATGTGAACACCTCTTCTAACGGGAATTTGAACCTTGTTCACCACGTTGTAGTAGACTAGGCCCTTCTGTTAGACCCAATTCTCAATTGTTATTACTGATTGATGGTGTTATGTGCAGGCGGAGAAGGAGCCGATTCTGAGTAGCTTCTTGTACGCTAGCATTTTGGCGCATGATTGCTTGGAGCAAGCATTGGCGTTTGTCGCCGCTAATCGTCTCCAAAACCCTACTCTCTTGGCCACTCAGCTTATGGATATCTTCTGCAATGTCATTTTGCATGACAAAGCTATCCAGCGATCCATTCGCCTTGATGTTCAGGTCATTCTTATTTAAGCTTAATTCTGTTCTTACTTTGTCTGATTTCACAATTTTGATCTCAATACTAATTAGGTCATTTTTACTGCAATTTATTTAAGCTTAATTACATTTTTACCTCTTACTAAGCCTACTTGTAAATTATGGCCAATACCTGATATATAAACAGTAATTTCAAATCCTGAGGTTAAGCCTACTCTGTCAACTTTACTTAAAGCAAGAGTTTGGTTTTTTCTAGTGGAAAAGTTGACAGATAAGTCACCCTTACTGTCATTCTACAGAATCGTACACAGATTTTCACTTTATATGACTCTTTATTCAATATTTTTTTGAAGTCATTGGATTCATTTCCCAGTGAGTTAGACAAAAAGAGAAAAAAAACTTGGACAAAAAGAAACAAAGTGACTTGGACAAATCTTTTTTGTCGATAACTTAAGACCAATCAATCTAATATTGATTAATATGGAATTGGTCTTGAAATTCAGGCAATTGCCAATGATATAACCAGTAAATATGTTCCGTCTCATGTGAATATATTTTATTGTTTAGGAGGAATTACACTTACTTGTTTTTCTCAATATCGTACTTGGTAATTTTGATCCCTTTACTAATTGGACTAAGTTTTCTTTTCTTTCACTTTAAATCATGTCTTTCCATCCTGCTTTCATCACATATTTGACTAAATTAGCAACAATCTGGACATGGTGTAACATTGAATTAATAATGTAATTTTGTTATTCAGTGTCATGTCATGTCCAGTTTTTATTATGAGAAAAATGTTATATATTGACAGGATAAAAAGGATTTCACATTCTTCCGGTCACAATCCACCATAGTTCATATATATTAAGTTTGTTGATCTTTAAAATAATTATTTTAAAGTAATTTTGGATAAAATTATCTGTACATAGACGTTAAATTCTTTTATTATTGTGGTTTAAATATTATTTTTTTTAGTTAATTCATTGAGACTATTCAATGTCATGATATGCTCAATTTTTTTGTTAAATATTGAATGGAATCAACATGGATGGACCCAAGTGTATATGGGTCATTGAGAAACTCAATTAGTACAGTCTTTAATTTAAGCTTGTTAGTGCTTGGGTGGTGTCAGGTGTGTGTTCTGATGTTTGATTTTTTACGTTGGTGCCGTTTTCTGAATAGGCATTTAAAGATCGTGACCCTGCTTGTTTGTCGTATTGCTCCGCGCTTTTGTATATGAAGGTAAGTCTCTGTTTCTCTTCCAGTTTTCACTCCTTATACATTGCTGCATTCATAATGCACTATTTCTGTGACTGAGAGTTAATTCACGTAGTTAAACGTTAGAAGATGGGGTTTAATTGATATATCAGTCTCCTCGAAAATCATTATTATGAATGCATACTTTTTTGTGGTAGTAAGGTTTGACTGACTTCAAAAAATGTTTTCTGTTTTTTCTTCATAATTACAAAAATGCCAATTTGTTTTTAATTAATTTCCCGCCTTAATGTGTGTCACCTTTGTTATAGGACTCTTTTTGACGTTTAATGATGCTGTGCTATGTTCCACAGGGTTATCATGCTCTGCAAGTACATCGGGTAGCCCATACATTATGGCACCAGGGGCGCAAAGTCTTGGCCCTAGCTTTGCAAAGTCGTGTTAGTGAGGTACTGTAGTTTTCTAGTTGGTTAACCTTGATAAGAACAAAAAATATAAGGGAGCTTCATTTTTTTGTTCCTGATAATCCAAGCCCTTATCTTTTACCACACAGGTTTTTGGTGTGGACATTCATCCAGGTATGCCGGTTTCATCTTTGCTTGCAATTGTATAATAAATTAAGAGGTGGACATAAGTTACATGTATGGGATAGTTTTGTTTTAGGAAAGCAAACTGAGATGCAATATATTGTGGCAATAGATTCTTGTTGTTCCAGCCGACTTTTTTTTTTTGAATATGGAAAAATAGATTAATAAAGCCAAAGGTATTCTTGAGACTTCAGTCTTCAATTCTTGATGGCACTTAGACAATTGATTTCCTTACTTTTTATTTATAGTAAGACAACTGATAACTTGAGTTTTGTCTTGAAGGATGTTTGCCTCTCTGTTGAAGATATTGAAAGCTCTTTGGTCTTTGATTATTATTGAACTTTATGGTTTTATGGTTTTTTCATATAGCTGCGAAAATTGGGGAGGGGATTTTATTAGATCATGGGACAGGTGTGGTTATTGGTGAAACTGCTATTGTTGGAAACAGAGTTTCACTGATGCATGTGAGTTGTGATTCTTCATTAATTTCTTTTATGATTATTTTTGCTAGTTCTTTTACAAACTTTAATCATCTCAAATAAATTAGCTATTTATTATTTCCTATATGATTTCATTTTAACAAATTGGCTCTTGCATAAGAGAAAAATATTTATGAATTACTACTAATATATATCTTCTCAACAGCTTTGTATTTTTCTACACAATAAACTGACAACAAATTTTTTATGTTCTCATCTCTGTACAACCTTCCACTGATACAACAATCCTTGAGACAGTTTTTGAAAGCTAATTTGATTCTCTCTTTCAAATCTGGTTCTATTTTCTTTATTTCTAAGAGGGGAAAATATTTAAGAAATTGTTTTATAATACTTATTATTAATATTTCGGATTAAAACTATTTTTTAAACAGTGCTATTTTAATACAGACATTCATTATGCTCTTTGCATGATACATTTGATTTTTGACAGGGTGTAACATTAGGAGGCACGGGGAAGGAAATAGGTGATCGCCATCCCAAAGTAGGTGAAGGGGCACTAATTGGAGCTAGTGCAACTATACTTGGAAATATAAAGATTGGTGAAGGTGCCATGATTGCTGCGGGTTCCCTGGTGTTAAAAGATGTCCCTCCTCACTGGTACTAATGAATATATCTTTTACACAATACTTGCAGCTTCTACCTGGATTCCTTTCTGTAATAAAATGTGATGTTTCTTTTATTGTTTTATTTGCTCTGTTATCAAGCATTGCGGCAGGAATACCAGCTAAAGTCATTAGTGGTCTACAGGAGCATGACCCATCTTTAACCATGAAGCATGGTAAGCAACACTTGGAGCATGACTTATCGTTGAGAATTACTTGTTTCTCTTTCTCTTGTTAAAGATAAGGGGCCGAGGCCCCAAAATCTTCCATCTCTTTTGTCCTGTGATTCATTGGACCAGTATATTATGCCTATAACATTCCTATGTTACCTATGAAAATATATTTGAAATTATTTTTTAATTCATTTTATAAGAAATCCACCGATACAGAAACTTCTCTGAAACTTTAGTAGATATTGCATATCCTGCTCTGGTTTCCATGACACTCTTAACTTGTCTTCTATGCTCTAGTCTCTAACCAATGTTACCACAAAATTTCAGTGTACATGCTATCCTTATATCTCGAATTTTGTTCTTGGGATTCTGCAGATGCTACTAAAGATTTTTTCACACATGTAGCTACTAACTTCAGAGATGAAAAACCCAATGGTTAGCTTTCTTCCTGTCTTTTTTTTTTTTAATCCTGTTTGAATATGAGGAAAAAAAATTCAGTAGGACTAAAGTTTCAATGCTTAAAATGATAAGTCCTCGCCTATACCCTTGGCATACTTGTTACGTTGTTCAAGTTGTTAACTACCAAGCTTTTTTCCCTCCTCTGTCTAAATATCTTAAAATGTTTCAGGAGCGCAGCATCCAGATAGAAATGAAGTGAACATTTGAGAGGTTCGGCAACGTAGTCTCGTTTGGCATGCATTGTCTTCAAAGGAGGCATGATGTTATAATTAATATTAGAATCAGGATCAGTTCCAAACGATAACGTGGATTTCGTATATCAATGGTATTTTATGGTTTACATAATAACAATTTATGCTGCTGAGTGCCTGCGGTTTTTGCACCAGTATAGCAAATTTCTGTAGACAAACTTAGAAGCAGATGCTACTTTATCTAAGCTTCTGCTTTTCAACTTCCCTTTTTGTCCTAGTAAAACAATGTGGGAGGAGGGAGGATATTCGATCTAGTATTTAGCTCTTCAAATATATAGTTAATTTTTCCTTCTGCCGTGTAGTTGAAAATTAATATGTTGAAAATTAATATATTTTTTTATCTGAATTTTCTGGTTCATCATAGAAAGATAGAGTTTTTCAAGACAGAGTTTAGTCGAAAAGTATGAAAAATTTGATTAAGAATTAATTTCGTCAATGATTGAATTTAGACAATATATAAACGATTTCACCTTAACTTTAATACATTAATTACTTTTGTCTTATCAACATTTTATCTATTAATTAATACAAAATATATTTATGTTTAATTTGTATTTTTCTCAGACAAACAAAGAAAAAAAAACTCCTTTTTCGTGTAATATATGATGCGGCAATGAATTTGAATTATTTATTTTAATTTCAGTTAAAATTAATTTCATAAAAGGAATATAAATTATAAACTAAAATTATTTAAAATTAAGTTTCTAAATGTTTGTCCAAACAAAGGTAAAATAGTATAATTTTGATTGGAAACGACAAGCTTTGCCAGGTTTCCCCAAAATGGATTTTTTTTTTACCGAAATTATATATCATGCTTTTAAAATTACTAAAGTATTGAAAAAAAAATCCGTGGTGTAAGTCAAATGCTAAAAAATTGAACATGAGGTCTAGTTTAGAAATGACAAATAATTCATAAGAGAAAGACAGAGTTTAGTCGAAAAGTATAAAAAATTTGACAAAGAATTATTTTCGTTAATGATTAAATTCAGACAATATATAAATGATTCCATCTTAACTTCAATACATTAATTACTTACGTTTTATTAATATTTTATCTATTAATTAATACAATATATTTATGTTTAATTTGTATTTTTCTCCGACAAACAAAGAAAGAAAACTCCTTTTTCGTGTAGTATATGATGCAGCAATGAATTTGAATTATTTATTTTAATTTCAGTTAAAATTAATTTCATAAAAGGAATATAAATTAAATTTATAAACTAAAATTAAGTTTCTAAATGTTTGTCCAAACAAAGGTAAAATAGTACAATTTTGATTGGAGACGACAAGCTTTGCCAAGGTAAAATAGTACAATTTTGATTGGAGACGACAAGCTTTGCCAGGTTTCCCCAAAATGGATTTTTTTTTTACCATATATATATATATATATATATATATATATATATATATATATATATATATTGAAAAAAAACATCCGTGGTGTAAGTAAAATGCTAAAAAATTGATCATGAGGTCTAGTTTAGGAATGACAAATAACCCTTTACTCGCTAGCATCATCCCAACCCACTCACTTTTGACAAAGAATATATGGAATAAAAGTATTACTTGAATTTATAAAATGAAAATGAGAATGAATATCAAACTATAGTTGTATTCATACTGTCATCATTATATTTTTTTAATAATTTTTTTGTCACAATATACAGAGATTCACGCACACAAAAGTAATTGGGTTTTTTTTCTAAATAATTTGGTGTAGGTAGCTAAAATACCTACTATATATATACATATTATATATATATATATATATATATATATATATATATATATATATATATTAAATATTTTATTGTTATAATTTAAAAAATATAAAATAATTAGTTTACCCGTAAGTATCTTCGAATTAGATAAAATTTGACGGAAATGGAGATGAATATTAAAATTTTAATCCTACCTCTTTTATATTTGAATTCTATCCATTTTCACCTTTGTGTAGATGACAATCAGGAGAGCCAAACTCATCCTCAACCCATCTAGTTCAATTGGTTCATCAAATATATAAGGGTTATTGTAAATTTGAGTTCGATTAATGTAAATAAAAAAATGCTACAAAGTTTACCAATAACAAAAAATGACAATTTTTTGTTAAAATAAAAGTTGCCTTCCAGAAGACTATTAAAAAAATTAACTTAGATCATATAGATTAGAAAGGTAAAAATTAATATCATTTTAGTAATTTAAAAAGTAAAATATAACATTTTGATAAAAACTTGTTTAATTACACTTTTGATTTCTCAAATATAAAGAATAATCAATTTTGAATATTTATTTACTATTTTCTATTTTTAGGGATTATCACGACAATACCTCATAAATTCAAAGACGAAATAAGAATTTATTCATTTATTTTACAATAGCAAAAAAATTTATCATCAAAAAGTATTTTATTTTTGTCATTCAATAGCATAGGTGTTAAGGAAGAGCTACCGCAACTTTTTAGTAAAATTTTAGTCTCTCACAAACCTTTGTGTTATAGGGATGAAAATAGGTTAAATTATTTAAATAGAATTGATCCGTTTTAAAAATTTGAGAACAAAGTTTGACCTATTATTTATCAATTCTCATATTTTTATTTTAAGCTATTTAAAAATTTGACCAAACTTGTACATATATTTAAACGTATCTTTACAGTCGAAAGTGATAAAACTAATTTCAACATGTAGAGATGACTGAGTTTTATCTTTTTTTCAATAAAATATTTTTTATACATACTACTAGAGAATCAAATCTCTGTCATTTTCACTATTTAACGTTCTTTTTCCAAATATGTTTGATTTTCTCTTTAAATTTTTTCAGAAAAGTTGGAGCACGATTACTGAAATACCATCGTCAAATCAAAATATTACATCAGTAGTTCTGGATCCAAATCCTCTTTCGTAGTTCGTATTAGACAGTGTCTGGCACATTCGGAAACGGCAGCGTTTTCTACTCTCCTTCCGTGCACGCTGGCGTGAGATCCATTCTGCCACCGGCGATCTCACCTCCACCGGCGCTTCCCGCATTTAAATTGATTAACCGTCGTTTATTTGCTGAAATCTCTTCCACTTTCATTCTGCAGAACTGGTTCCCCACAATCAGGTACTTCCAATTATGGAACCATTGTTCTTGAATGTTTCTACCTATTCAATGATGCTACTGGGTTCGCGTTGAATTCAAATTCCATTAAATGTATCACAATGTTTTTGAGGAATAGAATCAAATGCCACCAAAATTGAGCTCTGTTTTGGATTCTCCCTAGCTGATTAAGTAACCTGTTTATTGCTTCTCGTGAAAAATCATTAGATTGATTCGGTTTTATGGATTCTCATGTGTGTAGCATTTTGAAGTTGAATTGAAAAATTTTAATGCTCGATTTGCCTTTGGAGTTGTTTGTGATTGATGTTTTTTACAAAAATATGTGTTGATGTTATCCACTTTAACATTTTAATCTTTAAGTTAAGATGCTAAGTAGCTTTATCGTAAATCAATGCCTGCTTGAAAATTTCTCTCTGTATCTCATATAACATAGTGGGCTCATGGCTATTGACTGTCCAATTGCAGCTTATGCTGGTAAGATTTGTGTTGCAAGAGGTTGATTGCATCAGGTGAAGGGGATACTGGTGGAATGATGGATACTCACGCAGAAGATTCTGCTAGACCTGAGGAGAATTTGCCTGATGTGACTCATCATAATGAAGATGGAAGCAACAGAAATCTTATATTGGAAAATGGTTTGTCTGATAGCGATCAAGGTCCTGCTGATACTCACGATCAGCTTTTACAAATGGTTATGGACCTCAGGTTTCAGAATGACTTCTTGAAGTCCCAGTTTGAGGGATTTAAAAATGTAGACAGTGTACATAGTGACTCTAGTATACAGAAAGGAGTTGGTGGCTCTGAAGATGGGGAATCTGACATTGTGAAAGAATTAAAGGAAAAGATACAATTGTTAAATAAAGAATTTCTGGAAGAAAAACAAACAAGAATTGCATCAGAAGAGGCCTTGAAGCATCTTCAAACGGCTTACTCGGAGGCAGAAGCAAAGGCCCAAGAGCTCTCTGAAAAGCTTGCAGAAGGTTTGATTATGATTCTGTTGCCTATATGAAACAGTGAAAGTGATTCATCAATCATAAATGAACAAATTTGAGTTACATTAAATATTACCATTTGTATTATTACTTATTTACTTGTTTGGAAGCCAGCTCATCTCTAAAACCAATTCCTTCATCTACAGGTTGGATTATTTTTCCTCTTGGAGTTTAAGAATGATATAAATATAAACAGTATATTTAGTGGCTCCTGAAATCATACAGGCAAAAGATAATTAATATTGGTCTAAATGGCTTTATCTTCCTTAGAATGAATGCATTGGATTACTTTTTTGTGTGTAGCTCGAACGAAGTTAGACCAAGAAGTAAAAGAGCGTGAAGAGAAGTACTCTGAACTTGACTCCAAGTTTAATAGGCTTCACAAACGAGCAAAACAGCGCATTCAAGAAGTTCAAAAGGTGAATTTTTGCTATATCCTTTTCTTCTTTTTATTCTTTTATGCTGTTAAAGTCTCTCTGCCCCCCCGAAAAAAAATAAAAATTGTCCAGTGTAGCCACATTAGTAGTTTGTGTTATTCCTATCTCTTAGTGCTTCAACCCATTAAAACAATTTACTCTCTAGAGGCTCTTCACTGGATTATTTTATATGTTTTTATGGTGACATGAGTCTAATTTTTTGTTTGAGAAATTTCATTTGTAGGAAAAAGATGATCTTGAGGCCCGCTTCTCTGAGGTAAATGAAATTGCAGAGCGAGCATCATCCCAACAGTCAGCATTGCAACAAGAATTAGAGCGCACTAGGAAGCAAGCAAATGAGGCATTGAAAGCCATGGATAGTGATAGACAACAACTAAGAAGTGCAAACAACAAGTAAGCCCACTAATTTACTTTTCATCATGATGATTGATGGGTACATCCATTAATTGGAAGCTTGTGTATCTGTAGTTGTATGTCAGGAGAAGCTATGTTATCAATTATCTTGTATTGTAGGACTGATATGTATAATATTAATTTGTGATTGCAACGATCAAATCACAACAGCTTATACCTCCCTTTATTTCTCCCCTTTCTTCTTTATCCATGCATGACTAGTTTACTTTTTATTTTAAATTTTAATTAAGAAATATGGAGAAACACATCTGCATGCATGGGAGGTAGTGCTTTTTGTCTTCTTATAGGTTGGCTTCAGTGTGCCTTATTGATTAGTTATTCACTAGGAATGTTTGTTATACATATACTATAATACTCCCTCTGGTCTCGAATATACACAAAAAAAAAACCTGTCTTGGTCTCAAATATAAGCAAATTTTAACTAACTTTACCTAATTTAACAAGACCATTCCTAAAATACCCTTCATTTAATTGGGGCTTTGTTTTCAACCACACTATTTTATTCTTGACATCAAGTTCCAAGGAAGGGTAATTTAGGAAAAAAGGTTTATCTTTTAAATGAAATTGGTACAATTAAATGATTCTAACCAACTTTCTTAATAAGCGTAATTTAGTTTTTTTTTTGGCTTATATTCAAGACTGGAGGGAGTAGGTCATAACTATGGTAGCTGGCTGAGATTAGCCACTACTGTAGCCTATGTATATACTATAACCCCCGTTTGTTACTATTGATGTAAAAATCTATGTTTCCCAGTCTTCGAGATACCATGGAAGATTTAAGGCGTTCATTGCAACCTAAAGAGAATGCTATTGAGGCATTGCAACAGTCAATTGCAGAAAAGGAACAGGTACAAATGATTTGTTCATTTTTATTGTTGAAGTGTTTATTTGATTTGGATCTCTTATATGTTTATTTAATGTTTTTTCTTGCTGATGTCTAATTATAACTTTGTCTGGTGCAGATATTTGCATATACAACTTAACTACATACTCTATTTATGGCTGTAAACTAAATAATTGATGCTTTGCATTTGACTAGTTAATACATAGCAAAGTAGATTTTATACCCAACTTGTTTCTCAAACGCAGATTTACATTTAGGCCAAAATATATTAATATGTCTACTCCATTCCTTTAAATGGTGTTCTGCACTGAGTCCATTGGAATCCTCTAATGTGACAAGACAACATTTTAGAAATGAAATCTTTCTTTGTCAGACTTTAAGTGTTTGCTTTATGTGTTTTTGTCCTCTCTGATTCAAAACACCTTTTATTACTTCTCAGATATTTTAATGACTTTTTATGATATTTTAAAGGCCTATTGTTGTAACTTTTGTCTGCAGTAATATCTGTGTCATGAAACTTGTGTATTTCTGTTATTTGGAAGCACATCATTTAAAAGTTGTTATATATAACTATGTCCCTTGAACAAAATTTATAACTCAGATGTTGGAAGATATGAGAGGGTTGCTTCAGGCTGCTGAAGAAAAAAGGCAAGCTGCTCTAGCTGAGCTCTCAGCTAAACATCAAAAGGTACATGTGCTCTAGCATTTTTGGTTGACTTTTTCATAGTTTATCTTTTAGGAGGACACTATATCCTTGCTTATTTAATCCCTCTTCAAATTTCTTTTATTGAAATTGAATAAAAGGTTATGTTCTATAATCTGTACTGTGTATTTAGAATCTACTTGTGCTTTGGCTTCAACTCAATGTTTGTTTCTGCAGAATATCGAGAGTTTGGAGGCTCAAATTAATGATGCATTGTCCGACAGAAGTAAGGCAACTGAATCCATTTCTTCACTGCAGGTGAGTTCAATGATCGTGGGCTTTTTCCATACTTGATGTGGTTCAAGACGGGGGGAAAAGATGCTGCTGAGTTGGAAATTGTGTTCCATTAGGTTGTTAAAGGGGCATTGATAACCAGATCTTAATGATTATTATATATGGCTGTCTTTTTTAGTTTATGGTTAGCTCTTTTAGTGAGCAGCTCCACTTTTAAATAGAGGTCTGCCATGGCTAAGGTAACCAGACTATTTATAAATAGATTTGGGATCAGAAACCACCAACCAATCCAATGTTGAAAAGGTTCAGGCTTTACTTTCAAACTGTTATTTGGCCTTGAATTAATCTAATTGGAGACATTTGAGGATGAACTGCATCAGGTGATGAGTTTCTTATTCTTAGACATTTCATATAAATTTGTATTTTTGTGTACTGTGCAGCATGTTTTTGTCTTGAATAGTTGACTTAAATTTAAATTCAACATTTCATATAAAATTGTATGTGCATGTGTAGCACATATATAACTTAAATTTAATTATTTAAATTCTCTCTGAATGTTAAGTTTGCAGTCAACGGACTAATTTTATGGGTAATAATTGAATGAACTGTTATAGAAGAATAAAAGTTTTTTTCAGGATATGTCAGACGTTTCCACTTTCCAGTCAGTTCATATATAATATAAGTAAATGTGGTCCTGAAATTGTCTGAAGTTTCCTGATGATGACCTGACCTTGCTTAATCCACTAATGCCTCCAGGTTCTAGTTGCAGAAAAAGAATCCAGAATTGCAGAGATGGAAGCAGCATCAACAGGAGAAGCTGCACGACTCAGAGCAGCTGTGGAAAGTGTGAAAGGGGAGCTTTCTCACATAAAAGAGGAGCATGTATGGTCCTGACTTCAGAATGTGTAAATTAGTGTTCCACTATGTGTTGGGTTTCTCTTCCTTTCTCCCTTTTCCTTAACCAAGAATGTTTGTTGTGATATTATGCGTACATCTGACCGTTCAACCGTTCAGAAAATCAGTTCAGTAATGCATAAATTCAATTTTAAAATCAATATAAAATAAAACAGGTAGAAAGTACATGATATGTGACTTGTTTTAGACAATGACACTATCTTGTTATGTGTAACGTCTTGTTAGGCAACTATTATGTCTGTGTCCCAAATCCCAATAGACAATTTGAATCTGCTCAATAACTGACTACAGAACTATTTGGGAATTTTTGTCACTTATTCTACTAATCAATTTTCGTGTCTTGTAAATGTGGAAGCATCTCGAATTGCAAATGATCCTGTTTATGCAAATTTAAATGATGCATTGACTTCTGCATTACATTTGTTGACATGGAAGAATGATTTCCTTAATAATTATTTGGGTTGAGTTTTCCCCTAAAATTATGCTTGTACAATCAAGAATGAAGTTGCCTATAATGCATTGGCTTCTCTGTAGTTAACAGAAACACTTGTTTTACATGTTGAAATCACTTAATAAAATTCCTCTATTATTTATCTTGCTGAGAATGGTTTTCAATTTTTTCATATGTTAATTTAATGTAATAATTGTCATCAATATTCTTTCCCTTTATACATGGAAGAAAATTGTGGTTTTAGCCCTTTGGGTGTCTTTTGCTGGAATTGGTTTTGGCATAGGCAACGAGGATATGAGTATTTAAAGAGAATTTGGAATGTATAGAAATTTTGAGATCTTATTGTTACTGAACTTAATACTGGATTGTTTTGTTATATGGTTACTTTAATCTTGAGCTGTGGTGTGTTTAGGAAAACGAAAGGGAAAGCTGGGAGACTGCTTCTCAGGCACTTAAAGCAAAACTTGAAATTGCAGAGAGCAACTGCATACGTGCAGAAGTTGAAGTAGCAAAAATAAGAAGTACATATTAATCCTTTTGTAAGCTTTCTCATATTCATTTTAATATGCATATTTATGCTTTTGACAATGCTCAGGTCAGCTGGAATCAGAGGTATCCACACAAACAAGAATCCTCAATATGAGAGATGCTGAATTGTTGGCTGCCAAAGAAGAGGTTCTAATTAAACTTCCGTTACTAAATAGCTTGTAGAAAATTAAACTAATTAAATTGTGTTGATCTATAGCTTGTTCTCGTAGCTTAAAGAGTGCCAAACAGTTCTTGTGGAGCATCAGCATATTTTATTTAAATTAGAAAGTATGCTGTGTGATAATGTAATATCATATAGAATCCCTGTTCTAGGAGAGGACCCTGTTTCTGAGCTGTATCTGTTATTGTAATAGTAACTTGATACAGTTTAAAGTTTTTGTTGGTATGTTTTGACATAGTATAGGCACTACTAGGTTGACAAGATGGTTAGTACTTTAAAGAATCTGATATTTTTATCTCTTTATATTTCATAACAATACAGCCTATAATTAAAAAGTGTTTATGGAAATATAGCTTGTATTCAATCCCACATCCTTGAATGGTTGTTGATTAGTCTCTTGGCAACAAAACATTCAAAGACTAGACACATCATTTACAACACTACATGTCTGCTGTTTGACATTGGTTGTTGTACCACTGCAGATCAGCTCTCTTGAGAAGGAATTTTCTTCATACAAAGTTCGTGCACATGCACTTCTTCAAAAGAAGGATGCTGAACTGGCTGCTGCTAAAGATTCTGAACAACTCAAAGATCTAGAGGAAACTCTGAAAGTACATTTTATCAGTTTTTTGTAGAAGATGTTGTTTGAGTAGTGTATATAAATTAATCACCAATCGCATTCTTAATTTTCTTCAGGAGGTGGAAAATGAAGTATTATCAATAACAGAAGAAAGGGATAGAGTTCTTCAAGATCTTCAATCTGCTATGGCTAATCATGAGAAAGAGCTTGCAGAAAGGTGTCATATTTATTGACAAATCTATATGGGCTTGTCTGCCTGATTTTGAATACTAGATAATTATGAACATATGGAAGGAAAGATGAATCACAAGTAACTGATTTTGTGTTATGTTTGGGTAAAAAATTGGATACACTACAGTAATTGCATTTCTTGCTTTCACAACCTCTCATTCTATTAATTTCAGAGACACAGCCCTTGAAAATGTCAAGCAACAGATAAGGAGCTTAGAAATAAAGCTTGACTCAGCTAATGCTAAACACCTAAAAGAGAAAGAGGAATGGGGACTAAGTCTTCAAAATGTACAAGAAACATGGAGAAGTAATGCACTCTGCTACTTGGTTAAATAATTGCTTATATCTTATACTTCTTTGATTCTCCTATCTGTCTGAATTTGGTATAGATTTTAACTTCAATCAAACTTTGCAGTCAGATGTGAGGCAATGAAGGCTGAAAATGAAGCAACTGCTACAAAAGATATGCAAAAGGAATTGGAAGAGCTCAAACAGCGATGTAAAAAACTGAAGGTATTCTTCAAATCCTTAAACCTGTGCTTGGACTCCCTATTCCCCCCCACCCACCCACCTCAAATAGTGTTTTTCCCCGTCTCTTCTTGTGCTAATTGAATCTATAACTTCTAGGAAGAGCATGCTTCATTTCATGATCTTGCGGATAGAATGATTGAGGAGAAAGACTATGAAATATCCAGACTTTTAGATGAAAATAAGAATCTTCGTCAGTCTCTTCAATCAAGACCATCAGTATGTTTTTATCTGCTTTTTCAATATCACGAGAGTTAAGAGATTGGTCATATACTTATCATTTCCTTGGTCTGGCATATTTATCTGCTGGTTTCACAATGTTGTCAGGTCGATCAGAATGATAATTATACAACAGGTATTCATTTATTTATAGTATGACAGTTAGTTGTTCCACTTGTAAAGTTTCTTTTTAGTATCTCTTATCATATTGTTGCTAAATGCTTTCACAAGTAAAACATTTAGAGGTGGTAAGTGACATTTCTTTCTTCAACTGTTATGTAAAGCCTTGCATAAATTGGATGCAACAAATTTAAGCCCCTCCGAAGCAGAGCAGCAAATTCTGGTATAGCACTTTTTCATTTTCAATTTTCAGTTTAAATCATTTATCTCTGTATGTATTGTAGACATTTTTTTTTTCCTATTTTGAAAGTAGTGCATAGCAATACAATCAAGTTGTACAACTGTTTTAGTTGTGTCATCTCGATCTCACCATCTCGTTTTTTTTGGGAGGGGGGGGGGGGGGGGATGCTGTGGAAGTTGAGAGATTTTTTATTCAAAATATACAAAACTATTTCTTTCAGACTCCTGCATCTATTTAGTATCTTTTTGAGATTCCACCATTTATTTTATTTTTTATATTTTGTCATAATTTCAGATTTTGGCTAGACAACAAGCCCAAAGAGAGGAAGAGCTAGCACAGTCACAGCGCCATATTTTAGCTCTTCAAGTATGTCTTATATTTTTAGAATCTCTCTTATATACCCCATCAGGCCATCTCCCTTTCTTTTGTAATACTACATGATATAATCTAATATAATGTTGCTATTATAGGAAGAAATTGAGGAGCTTGAACGTGAGAATCGTCTCCACAGCCAACAGGTACATACGTGTTAAAATTTTGTAATTGTATTTCCATCTGATAAAAAATGTCACAAGTGACTCACTCTGCAAGGTCAATGATTGTTTATTTAATTGCAGGACTAATTTTCTAGGTTTATTTAAAACTGAAATTTCTAATATGATTTTACGTTTGTATATAGATTCCCTTGACACAAAGGAAAAAGTTAAGACTTTTATTGTTGTTGTTGTTGTGTTTTTTTTTTTTTTTTTGGCAAACCTAGGCTTATGAATTTCAAATATTCTAACTGTAGGAGGCAATGTTAAAGGATGAGCTTCGCAATATGGAAAGATCAAAGAAAAGGGAAGGTGTTGATATGACATATTTGAAAAATGTTATCTTAAAGCTGCTTGAGACTGGTATGAATTTTGAAAACAAAATGAAGAGGTTCTCTTTTGTTTATCTCCTTACATTTATTAGCTAGATTGAGAAGCTAGTTAATGTAAATATTTTCTTTGACCAGGTGAAGTTGAGGTATTGCTACCCGTTATTGGAATGCTGCTTCAGTTTAGTCCAGAAGAGGTAATTTTGTCATCTTCTACTTTGCATCCTCAAGACTTTATGGGGGAGGAATGAACTTGTGCAAAGTAAAGAGGTGCACTCTATACAATGCTATTACATCTCAAAAATTAAAATTAAGGGTTTTCATTAGAAATCACTTTGAAGTAATTTTGACTTCCAATAAAAGATTTGGCTAAGACTGAATATGCTCCACTGAGAGGCTCATCCATGAGTACAACTCTGAAGCAACCTTTGAAATTTTAAACATATTCTTCTTTTAAGAAAATTTCAAATATATGTTCAAGCATTTAATTAGATGGTCACTAAAGTAATTGCTCAAATCAGGATGTTTCATGCTCAAAAAGTTTTCGTGCTATGTAATTCTTTTGTTTCCCCATAATTTCCCTGATATAATCTTAAAAGGACATCTCTTAGAAAAGTCAAAAGCTATTTCCTAATTGTTTGTATGATACAGAAAATTCTTTTAGTGGCTAACAGAATATAAGTAAATTATTTTTAAACCAAAATGTTCTGTTTTTTTATGACTGAAAAGGAAATAATTCTCTGCAATTTAATCGTGAGTGCAGATACAGAAGTGTCAACAGGCATATCACAACTCAACAGATGTTCCACCAAATCCTGCAAGCGATACTTCAGGATCTGGCCTATCGCTTTTCTCAAGATTCACATTTTCTTAGTGGCATAAATGGGAGTGCTGGCGAATTTTGTTGTTTCTGTTAGAATGTCTGCTTCTGCCATCCAGCTCAAGGAGTATGTTTATTTAGTCACTGTTACTGAGAAAGCAGGTTTGTATCTGTAAATTAAAAAGGGGGGAGGGCGGGGGTGGGTCTTGGTTACAACAGTTATTGTTCCATGCAAGCGTTTGTAAGCTGACGAGCTGTAAAGAAACATCAAGGGTAATATACAACAAATATCACCACAGGGAGGGAGAATTCACGGGATATTCTGCCTGTATTTAGCCAACGATATAGTTCATTTTTTACCATTGAATATGTCGAGTCACAAAATATTGCTGGAAAATTGTATCACATCTTTATATGATTTTTCAATTTGCAATGCCAAAGGAATAAGAAGTGTCCTTTTGAGTTCATGCTTGCTAATAATCATAAGGCATTTTTGGTATCACTGAGTTTTCATGAAGATTCGCTTTTGCACTGAGTTTAAGAGTTTTCATAAAACTGTCAGAGACTAAAGCTGAATTTAGTTATAATTAAATGAAATTATACAAAGTATATAAGCATTGACTCAGGTAAAACTCTGTCACACACAAACTGAATGCTACCTGACAATAAGGACAAAAATGCTCAATCAAATAAAGGTATTTGTTTGTCCTTGGACATATCCCTGTGTGCAGGATTCGAATCCTCTGTTTTACAAAAATTCACAACCTTATGACCCAAATAAATAAAGGATTGAGTGGCCTCTTCAGAAAGAAAAGAACAGGTATTTGCAACTAAAATGGGATCTCAGGGAGTTGAAGACGTGGAAAAGCTTACAAAGGAAAGGGAATTCAAACACTAGAGCGTAAATCTAGATTCTCATATTGTGACGACCTTTTGCCCATAAATTTTGTTCATCAATGACTTTACTGTATTTGATTTCATTGTGAATTCTATTTCTCCTATAAGTATATTTAGCATTGAATTTTATAATATTTAAATATAAGGTAAATCGTGAAACCAAATTTATAATAACATCACTCTAGATCCACTTAGATATAAACAATTATTAAGAGTAAACATCTAAATTGAAATGGTAAAAATCATACAGCCATCCGCATAATACCTAGGAATTTGGTATCCTGAGATAAAGTGAATTTTCCCTCTGTAATGCTAAGATTCTTAGCCTCAAATCTTGTATACTAATGCTCTTTACTAGGAGGGTTAATAGTGTTGTTTGATTAGACTTTTAGACACAAAATTTAACCGATCATAAAAATAAAGTAATTTAGTTTAGATCGATTTAAATATAGTATTAAATCCAATTAAATCGAATGCATTATAATATAAGAAAAAAAACTTATCTAAAATATTTAAAACATCTCATCATAAGTTATAATTAATATGGTCAAAATTATAGATTGTTGATTAAAATAATCTCACGTTTTCTAAAATTACAAATCCATATTCATAATTTATACACAGTAAAGTATCAGTTCTCTTACAGGCATAATTTTTCTTTTGGTGTACAATCACAACATACAACTAAAACCTAAGACGCCGCGCAATCTAACCCCCCCTCTACAAGGCCAAATGGCAAAGAAACTGGGAGACCAAACTTGACAGACAGTTAGCAGCAAAGCAAGTGAAGCAGCCCTGTCATTTTCTTATTTAATGAACAACTAGATTACTCACTACCTCATTTAATATTGCATGTGTCCTATCAAAATATCAGACAAGTAAATTTATTGAACACATCCTTGGCAGTTCTGCTGTATATTCACACATGATATGATAATAATGATAAGGCCATAGAAATCTCTGGTTAAGCTATTTTACCTGTTCCTTGGTTAAAAAGTGGTGTGTTGTTTTTCTTCTAAGGATCATGTGTGTGACTTATATAAAAATGATATCGTGTATTATCATTTTGTATTGTAATCTCAGAAGTAATGGTTGTTCTTTTCGAGAATACCATGTTAATAAACTTTAGATTGCAATGAAATATTACAATCTTTTCATATATCTAATCTGTTTTTGCACAAATCTAAGCAGATTCACCATGCCGATGAGTAAAAGTGCAAATTAAAAATAAGGCCAAGCTAATTGAGGCTAGCTTTACTTTGTGCTGCTAAAGTTTCATCAGATTTACTTATAACTACTGAAGGTGCACACGTTTTTTTTTTTTTTTACTAATACTTGAGTGGTTAAGTAAAACTATAACTGCCCAAAAAATGGAGAATCAAATATAATTGAATTTCATTATATTTTTATTAGATTTGTTGTTATGACTTCCATGTGTATGGATTGTGGCCTGCGGGGGGACTCAAGTTTGGAATTTGGGTACACCTAACAGAAAATATTGTGGTCATGCTCATTCATAATGGCTTTAATTATGCCACTCAAACAAAAAAGTAGGCGTTAAAAATTTCAGAAACTTCTGCACATTAAGTGCAGCCCTTCGAAATTCATGACACTAATATAAATCAAAATAATATTCATTGAATAAACAATATCAAGAACGCATTGTATAATTTTGATAACATAGTAATCAAACAAATGAACCAATATATTACAAAACAATTATTATTCAACCGAAAAATAAATTTCTATCATATAATATAATATATGTCTTTGCTTGTGTTTGTGGGTTTTTTTACAATAACTGCAACGAGGTTTGAAACTAAAATTTCATACAAACATGCCAAACTCTTCATCGACGATCCAAATGAGTTTTAGTTTTCAAGGGTTGGCAAAGGATTAAAACACATGGGACACACATGATTAATTTACAGCAACCGCACAAAACAAGGTTGAAGAAAGAAATGATCACATGTCATTTAGGAGCATTCACAATTGATCAGATCCAATTCCTCCATGCATATAGGACACCACTCACTTTCTTCAATATCCGTACATTCCTCCATTGACGTATGGATGGCTTCCTCAGACGCCGGAATCGTTCCAAAACACGGCTTGGACTCTTCAATGACCGCAAGCAAGGCAGCATCAAAGATTGTCATTTCAAACCATAAAGGGATCTCTCCGTGTTGAAATTCCAAAGGAAGAGTAGAAGCAACATCATCAACTTGGAACAGTTCTTGAACACAAGAAATGACCCCTTCTGTTACTTCTTCAATAGAATCAATGAAGAAGTGTATGCGAGATAACATTGTCTTCAATAATTGACCCTCTTGCAAGAAGCTATGGCAAGGTACGGTTTGAGAGGGAGAGTATAACAAGAGTGTTGGATCAGGTGTAGTGTTGAGACGAACCCTAATGGAAAATTTGAAAACATCACCAGGCAACAACGTGGTGCGTTGATTCATCTTAAGCCTCGACACGCGGAAGGAGTGGCGCGGTGGTTTGCTTCGTTCTGCATATGCCATGCAAAAGAATACCGTAAATATGATTAATCAAATTATTTAACCTCAAAATAATACTCAACTTGTAAAGCTTATACCTGCATGCACGAAAACTGAAGCCATGACTAATACTTTGTGTTTGTGAGAAAGAAAGAGTAGAATGATCTCCTTTGAACACTCGTGCAAACATTGCATACCGATCAAACCTTTATATAGGAAAATAGATTAATTTTCGGATTGAAGATAGAGTGATGATTAATTTGATTATATCTATATCTTTTTTATTTTTGGAATGATGAATGAATATATGTTTTTGTTAAAAGATAACATTGATTTAATATTTGATCAATCAAGCGGGTTTATATTTATCTTTTTAGAAAGATTGATATAAATTACTTATCTTTTAAAGAAGATATGAAAGAGAATGAACCTCGGGAAGAGGGAGTTAAAAAGATACTACACCAAAATTAAAAAAAAAAAAAAACAATTAGGTCAAGTCATTCATAAATTTATGGATTTTATTAAATATTTTGTCTCCCCATAATTCTCCTGCTATATACTAATTCTTTTATTTAAGGGTCAATTTTTGAATATTAATTATAGCTTGTAAATTAGTATTTTTGCATCTGGTCAGAACTTTTTAGGTCAAGTCATTTATAATTTTAAATGTTTTATTAAATATTTTGTCTTCCATAATTCTTCTGATATAATCTTCTTACAAAGTTAATTGAAATTTAATTTATAGATAAAGATAAAAAAACTTCCATAAAAAAATAAAGATAAAAGATTTTGAATTAAAAGGAATAAACTTTTTAAAAGAGAACAAAGAAAACATAATGATGGTGCAGAGAAATCAAATTTGCATCTGTGAAACTATAACTGCACAAAAAATCAAGAATGTAAATTATGAGTTTCATTCTAATTATATTAGATTTGTTGATATATTATCATAATCTCGTCAGAATTGGTAATTCCGGAGGTTTTTTTTGCATATTAATGATAACCTTTTATAAAATTCATGACACGTACAGATACGAACCATAAACCCATTTTTATGAAAGAGATCGCTTTTCATGCATGATACATGTACCTTTTCATGAATAAACACACATTTTTCATTAAACAATACAATCTGTCATTCATTTTATTTGATAACAACTAGATTACCCCTTAAATTTCACACGTGTTCCCTCATAAAATATCAGACAATTTCTTATGTATTTTTTTAATTTACATTAATCCTCTACTTACCACGTTTCATTTATATTTATTAGATTTGTTGTTATGGTTTCCATGTGTATCATTCCATCATAATTAGTAATTGATTGTGGCCTGCGGGGCTCAAGTTTGGATACACCTACCAGAGAAAATAGTGGTACAACCTTATGGAAAAATGTCTTTAGTCATCAAATTAGGCGAATTAATTTATAAGTGAGCAATTGTTTTGAACGTGTTTATATTTCAGAATGGCCTTAAAAGCTTAAACAACTGAAATAAAGTACGCATTAAAAGGAATAAGAATCATGACTTAATAACTGAAAATAAGAATTTAAGGATGGAAGAAAAAAGAAGAAAAAAAATCGGGAGTTCGAATATCCTATTATCATTCTAATAATAGCTAACAATTATTAATCGTGGTCCACCGCAGACCACTTGAAGCACTTACCCACGAAGGTGGCTTTTCTGCTATCTATCTTCAAGTTGTTTCTGTGTTATCCTTCACGTCATTTTTTTTTAATGAATAACACATGGATAACTAAAAAAGGATGACAGAAAAATTAGATCCCTTACCCACGATAGCACTCATCATGTTTGTGTATACTTTTTAAAAAACTAAGGAGGATTAGTGTAGGGAATGCTAAAAAAGTCAGAAAATTATTGTAATTTTACAAAATTTTAAGAATAATTAGTGTAATTTAGTCTAAAATTTTAAATAAATTCAACACTTTAATTACAGCCTAACGAAATTCAAGTACACTAATGCAACCAAAATAATCCATTCAATGATTCAACCGAACAATCAACAATACATTGCGTAATTTTGATAACATAGTCACCAAACAAATGAACCATCTTGTTACAATGCAACATCAAATTCAATGCCCAAAGAACACCACAGATACATACATACACACATAGAATAACTTTTCCTTCCCTCAACCTTGGTAGTGTTAAATCAGGTCCACAGCAGCTCAATATGTTTCATCCTCATTCAATTTATTGAGATTGAGAATATACTACATGTTACATCCAGTAAAATATCACATGAGACTCAATTCATACAAACTTATAGACTTGTAGTAGTAATAGTAGAGGGTATATCAAGAAATCAAAACTAAACTACTTCACTTGCGATCGACAAAGGTAAAGCGCAATGAAAACACTACCTGCCGACCCAAATTTGAATATCAAACATGGAACAAGAAAGTAAACAAAAAGAGACAGCAAAGATACCTAACTAAAGAAAGCAAAAAACTGACAAGAGATTGTGACCCTTTCTGAATACCAGACAAACACTTTATTAGCATAAAATCCTTTAGGCATTAGGTTTATGCAATGCAAGTATTTGTTTCAGATTGAGGTTACTCCTTTAGGCATGCCTTGCCTGAAAATCCTTCATGAAAGCCACCAACTTCTCAACCCCAGCCAAGGGCATGGCATTGTAAATAGAAGCCCTCATACCTCCCACTGATCTATGTCCCTTGAGCTGCACCATCTTCTCTTTAGCAGCCTCCTTGATAAACTCACCCTCCAGCTCTGATTTCTCCAAAGTGAAAGGCACATTCATCAAAGATCTCACAGACTTCTCAACAGGGCATTTATAGAACCCTTTGCTGCCATCAATTGCACTGTAGAGAATCTCAGCTTTCTTCTGATTCTTCCTCTCAACCTCCCCCAACCCACCTTGCTCCAACAAGTCCTCAAACACCAACCCACACATGTAAATCCCATAACAAGGAGGGGTATTGTAGAGTGAATTGTTTTCATCATGGATCTTGTAATCAAACATCACAGGCGTGAAACCCTGTGCATTCCCAATAAGGTCCTTTCTGATTATCACAATGGTGACACCAGAGGGCCCCACATTCTTCTGGGCCCCAGCATAGATAACCCCAAACCTTGACACATCCACAGGCTTGGAGCAGAAATTAGAGGACATATCAGCAACCAAGACACCACTCTTGGGAACAGGGTAGTCTTTATACTCCACCCCATGAATAGTCTCATTGGCACAGATATGAAGATACCCAGAATTCTCATTCAGCTCCAAATCGTGAAAAGATGGGATCTTTGTGTACTTTTCGGATTTCCCAGACCAGATCACGGTGGGCTTGGAGTACTTCTGCGCCTCCTTGGCGGCCTTGTCGCTCCAGGAGCCGGTGACGACGTAGTCGACGGCGGAGTCGGGGGAGGAGCAGAGGTTGAGGGGGACGGCGGCGAACTGGGAGGTGGCGCCGCCCTGGAGGAAGAGGACGGAGTATTCAGGGGGGATCTGGAGGAGGGCGCGGAGATCCGATTCGGCTTTTTGGATTATGGAGAGAAACTCCTTGCCGCGGTGGCTCATTTCCATGACGCTCATGCCGGATCCGCGCCAGTTGTAGAGCTCGGATTGGGCACGGAGGAGGACGTTTTCCGGGAGGGTGGCGGGACCGGCGGCGAAGTTGAAGACGCGATCTTGGGAGTGGGTGAGGGGCGGGGCTTGGGTATGGAGTTGGGTGGCGCATTTGATGGATGTGGGTTTGAAGGAGGAGAGAGTGAAAGGGTTGGTGCGGTTTTGGAAGAGGGCGGTGTGAGGGGATGTTGTTGCCATTGACATGGTTATGGTGATCAAGAGTTTCGTTGAGTTTCTGGCAAAGATCTGAGGCTGAAGGAGGGAGTATTTATATTGAGGCACATATGGGGAATAGGGATGTGTTGCTCTTTGTTTGATTTCATGGAGTATTTCAGGGTTTTTTTTATTTATTTATTAGAATTCTTTTAAATATTTAATAAAGTTATATATTCAATATTACTAATTAATTTGAAATAATACCATCTTAATTAATTCACATGTTTGACCGTTAATAATTTAGTAATGTGGTATATTGAAAACTTTTTTTATTCTTTTTTATTTAATAATTAGAAAATTCAATTTCTAATCACTAATAATAAATATTAAAAATTATTGCAAACTAAAATTTTTAATATAATAATAAATCAGAAATATATTTTTTTAAGATAAATATTTACTATTTGAAAATAATTTAATATTTAATACATTATATTAAATACTTTGACCTGTATGTTTAAACACTAATTGAAAGGCTTAATAAAAGAATAACTTTTTTTTTGCAAAAATATTAGTGTTTCTTTTTATTTTTATTATGTAGTGAGTATTAAAAAAATTCTGAAAATAAAATTTATGGTTTACTATCTTTTTTAGTTTTAATTTTTTAAAAATTTTATTTATAGTCTTTTGAACTTCTTTTTATTAACTTTACTTCCTTGATTTTTTACTTTAATTCTAGTCCATTGAAGGAAAAAAGGGACTAAAAAGTTAAAAAAAAATGTTACGGGACGTTGACCAGTAAAAAAAATCAGAGATTAGAAACATAAATCAATTTTAGAAACTAAAAAAATAAAGTCTGATAAAAAAAAATCGTCATGCAAGACAAGTCATTTTATTTAATTGCGTTCTGGAATTGAAATAGTATTGAGCTTTTATTGATGCGTGAACATAGAACATAAACTACATTTTTTTTAATCTAATCAGTAAATTTTCAAAAAAAATATAGTATCAAGCTTGTTAGGAAAAAAAAAAAGCATTACTATTTATCTTAACTACTTAAAAATACCCTAAAAGCTACTTAAAATAATAAATTTTAAAACAGAAAATACTTATACTTTAGTTCAATAAGTAATTACATTTTTTTCTCATTGTGTGGTTTTAATAGTTATTTTCAAAACTAATGTTTTTTAGTTGGTGTACACGATAATATAACGTTTATCTAATGGAGAATTAATTTGAATTTATGAAAAAAATCATTTTTTTTCTTCGTAATTTTTCCCTATAAATACTTTTAGAAAAACTTATCAAAAGAGTAAAATACCCTAAGCTATGCATGATAGTTACCATAAAAATGTTACTCTGAGAGTGATATTTGATAAGGTTACTTTTTCTTTCAATAACTATTTACACATATTTCATTTTATCAATCGAATCGTTAAATTAAAAATTCTTATTGAATATATTAAACTTATAATTTCTTATAAAATCTTAAGACTATTTGATATTTAATTAAATAAAGTTAATTGAACATATAATATATTTGTAAAAATATAATTAAATATTAATTAGTTACATATTATATAACTATAAATGTCAAATTTATTTACATTTAATGTCCATAGGAATTAATATCAAAATATTTCATGATTAAATTTATAATATATGCAAAGAATTATTAGAGGAAAAATAACTTTGTTAACTTTATCACTTCTGCTATATATTTTTGTTTATGTAATTTAACATTTTTTTTATTGTTTTCATGAAAAACAATCGTTTTAATATTGGCAAAATATAATTGTTTTATTTTTATCTTTAAAGTGTTTTAAATATTATTTTGAATAATTAAAAAAATATTTTGAATAATAAAAAAATATTATCTAAAACACTTTAAGGATAAAAAGTAAAGCACTATTTTATAATGACTAAAATGAAAAAAATAAAGAAAAAAAATACTAAATTGTAGGAATACAAAATATTTAAGCTTAGATTCTTTTGTGAACTTACTTGGTGGCATTCAATTTCAATGTATGCGGTTTTCTGAATGCAACTTGTATGAACAAGGCTTGGGTGGGTAACATGAACCTTTATTTTCCTGCTCTAGTGCTCTAAATTTTAAATTTGTTTTTTAAGCATGGTTGATGTTGTGTTGGGTTGGACAATGTGGATGGGTTGTTCGTTCTTCTTACGTGGAGCACAAGGGTCAAGGAGACATTAAACAAAGCTTTTATTTTCAGGGCCACTTTGCACAGAGCACGATAATGAACGTTGGACTCCAGTGTCCAAGTGTGGTAAAAAAAATCACACTAAATATTGATTAAAAAAAATTGTATGTATTTAAATTTCACAATAAAATTTTCCAAATGAAAGAAGACGTGTCTTTTATTATGCTAAATTTCTATAGTAATGGAGAAGTTTAAATTAATGAAAGACATATCTTCTTGCAAAATTAAGAAAATTAATAATGGAACTTGTATATTGTCTATCCAGAAAAAAATATAATTAAACTCAAATTATAGTTATAGTAAATAGAAGACTCGGTTAGATGATATATGAACACCAATTAAAACTTTTCCAACGGGAAAACTCTATTAGAGTTAATTACACTTATTTGAAATTTGGTGGCCATATTGTCACGTCTGCTTACAAGAATTTCAGTTAAATTTTTCTTTAACGTTTACTTAAAAGAATTTCAGTCAAATTTTCTTTCAACGGTACATTAATTAAAATATGTCTTACTTGTGCACGGAAGAGTCATTTTCTTTTTCACCAACTTCTTTCATACTTTTCCATTTTTTTCTTTTTAATACAATGGAAAAGTAGATTGATTTCTATCATAACTCTTTAATTACTCTAAAAAAAAATTTTAATTTTTACTTTTTTTTTTATGTCTCTATCACTCTCTTTGTAATCTATCTCGGCCTTGTATTTATTATTAGATTTGTTATATATTTTTTATCACAAATAGGTTGAATATCATCTTTCCGTCAAAGGGTTACTTATTATGTGAAATGGTCATACTATTGGTAACTTGTCCATATCTTCGATGTGTATGAGTCAAGAAAGAGGAGGAATACCTATACATTTTGATGCTCAAATAAGTTCAAAGTCACAAATGATGTGAGAGAAATATTCAAATAAATAGTGATTTTTACATGAGGGTTTTTCCCTTTATATGCTTACCTTATTGAGCCTTGGGTCTCTAGGCCTGCATGTACTGATTACCAAATAGGTAATATACTTCTTAACCTCATTTAGATGCCTCTAACCGGACAATTACCTTTAAGCGAATTTTTTAACTATAATCAACGCCAAATGATACTTGACACTCATACATGTTGAAGATTAAAACGTATTATAGAGAATATGTAAGCACATGGCCGAAAGGGTATTCGACTTTATAGGGTATGTTGCGTGCTAGGTATCCATATAAGCTTCTTATCATCCTATCCAAATACTTATCCGGTATATGATGCTTTCTCTCCACCAACCATTTCTTTCCGTCTAAACAATCTTAAAATCTCATGCTTGCAATGATCTCATTTTTTCTTTTTAATATAGTGGAAAAACATATCGATATGTACTATGACTCTTCGATTGCTCTAAAAAATTATTTTGATTTTCACTTTTTTCTATGTAGATCGCTCTCGTTCTCTGCCTTGTGCTCGCTCAAATTCATGATGCTTTATCTCCACCAACCATTTCTTTTCGCCTAGACGATCTTAAGATCTTATGTCCGCAATGATCTCTAGCACAAATCAGGTTTGATCATCTGCATTTGAATCTTTTGGCATATCTATGACGTAAATCAGATCCAAGCCTTGACATTTGTATCTTCGGTGTAGATCGGATTCGAGCCTCAATCATCATCAAGCATGGAAGTAGTTAGCACTATGATTTATTTTAATTTATTTTTTGGTAAGTTTAAAAAAATTGTGTTTGAGTTTGATTTTTGTTACGAAAGTTTGATTTAAATTGAGTTCTTAGACAATGATTTTGGGGTAAGAATTACTAATTTCTCTCCTCGTTATCTAAGTTGGAAAAAAAATTCTTGAGAAATTGTTAAACAACGTGAACAATTATTCTTGGAAAAGCGACATAGTGTCATTTGCTCTAACAAGACTCTCTTTCAAGCAACATACCTTAGAGTTAAGCAACACAATTAAGATACTTCTATAACCCGAATCACTTTCAAGAGTCAACACAAAACTTTTCAGTATGTTTTTCTTTTCATTTAGAGGTTTCCTTAAAAACTTTTCAAGAAGTCATTCCAAAATTGCTCTATTAGAGCATGTTTAATCATAAAGTTTTCAAGCGATGAGTTATCGAAAAGTAAATACATGTATAAATAACTCTAATTAATTCCTATAAGTTATAATCAAATGTGTCTCATTCTGGTGTTAATTCAATTCTTTCATGTGTTTCTAGGGTGAGTGATCACTTCTCACTCATTAGCACACAAGATGTTACAAGTGCATTAGAGATGCACTTAGCACATGCACTATCATACCTATTATTTCTAAAGTTTAATGGATACACAGTATATTTTTACAATGCACTTATTAACTAATTAAAAATCATTTTTGGTGTGACGTTACACTGTGAGTGATATCGTATAACTCGTTAGGGTCAGCCTAGTGGTGAAAAATCGCATGGGAAACATGAGTTTTATTATCCATCCAGAACATTATATCTTGCAGTTGTGGCATGTCCAAAACACTCTCCGAACAATTTTTTCAGCACGAAGGTCGGTTCTTCATGTGGTAAACATAAAAGCAAAAATCAAATCAAATCAAAACACTCTCCGAACAATTTTTTCAGCACGAAGGTCGGTTCTCCATGTGGTAAACATAAAAGCAAAAATCAAATCAAATCAAATACTTATTGAATGAATGAAATTGTTTCTATGCCATCGTTTCCAATGGGAACAAGAGAAATACAGACTCGAATGGACGAAGTATGTTCCTGTTCAGTTAGAACATAACAGAAAAGAAAAAGAAAGGGTGGAAAAAATAACAAAAGTAGAACAATAAATATTTAAGAAAAAAACCAACACAGCAGAGGATTTTCATAATCCTCTCTGAACAATATAAGTGCAACCCAAGTTGCTCAAATGTGCATGGAAAGTCATATGTATCATTCATGATCATGATGTTGTTAGTGGCTGTACATGGCCCTGCTACAATGGGTTCTCCAGAAGAAAACGTGCTGGTTCACATTTTGCAGTATAGCTAAATTTAGATGAGCAGTACTTCCTATGTACCCCAGTTAGTTTTCCATTTCCAGCCTTCTGATGAAAAGCGGCCATTAATGTTGAGCACTCTCTGTAAGTCACAATATTAAACACACATTATTATTTTAGCATAGCATGTCAAACTGGAACATGAAAAGCAGTGAACTCTATTCCCTTACAATAGCTGATCTTCTGAGTAATTTGAGTGCCATTCACATGTTTTGCTCCATTGTTTGAAACCATAAATTGTGCATTGGGCTGTGTAGACAGCAGCTGCTGCTAGCAAAGATGGAGGGAACTTCAGCATCTCATATTCCACAAGAGATAGCTCTACCAGGAAGAAAGCCAATAACTCAAGCTGGAACCATTTTGAGGAATAGAGCAAACAAGTTAGTACTTATGACATAGATGGTTTTGATTAAAAAAAAAAGGACTGAAATATTTGGCAGAAAAATTATTACTGACCTTTCTGTCTGCTTGAGCTGCCTTTAGGAACCTTTTCATAAAAACGTATGCTGTTGGCACAGACATGTTGAACTGCAATGTGTTCACCATCAACTTCTCCTGCAGGGTGGTTTACAATGAATCTCAGTTAGTTTAAGTTTTACAAACGCAAAAGTTAATGGTGTCACACAATGAGGCAAACCAAATGATACCATTTCCAGAACTTCCTTCCTTGTGTATGCTTTGTCTGATATGAGAATTAGATCCCCCACCACAGGTACAGAAACTTCTTCATACTTGCATGCCAAAAGCATGGCAACTAGACCAACCAACTGAAGCTTCTTTCTTGCCACTGTCTGCTTTGCCAAAAATCGATCTATAAGATTGACTGTGAGAAACAATGTCTCGTGCAAGAGGTCAAATTTGTCGTGCACCTGAAGGATCAAAACAAACATATGAATACTTAGGATTTTAAGATTGATTATATTTGATCCATAAGGACAACTATTAGCATTTTTTAAGCATAGTGACTCAAGAAGGATCATTTAATATACCTCAATAAGCCAGTCAATCATTTTTTAAGCATAGTGACTCAAGAAGGATCATTTAATATACCTCAATAAGCCAGTCAATCAGTATAGCCCTCATCCTTTCATTAATGTCAGATTGTTGTGCCATATAATCCGACGAGACACAGCTAGTACCCTGCAATGTAGCAAGCCCCATTAGTCATCAAAATTTCATAGCTTCCCATATAATTTTGATTCCCAAAATTAATAATGTGGAATGTGCCTTACAGGGTAAGAATTAACAAGAAATTGCAAATTCAATATAGCATTGCAAATTCAAACTGTCTGACTGAGAGATGCTTTACTAGAACTAGAAAATGCAACTTTTGGAGAATAAGATGAGCATTGCCATCGATCTATATATAAAATTAGGACCAATGGGGCTGGGACTTCAGATGCAGTACTCTGACAACTTCAATTGACAAATTAGAATTCAGCCAGTATATCCCATTTAAAGTTAAAATGATTCCTTCCAGACAATCAGAAAAAAATGTACCAAATCCAACCTATTCTTTCAAAATGTACCTCCAATTTTCTGTAGTGGGCATAAAGATCTTCAATATAGTCTACGACTGCAAGAGGGTTGTTTGCATCACAGGTATCAATGTCCAAAACAGTCTCTTCTTCGATTATATCCTCCATCTCAACTTCCTCCTACCAGGCCAATTATTGCACCATCACCAACTAGATTTCCAAATGTATTTGCGGGACAAATAATAAACAAAATCAACATTAAAGAAATACCATCTGATCTGATTCACTATGCATTGGCTCTGTCTTCTCTAAAGACATTGGCACTGGCTGGTCATCCGTTGTTGACTTGTGTTCTTCATCGACAAATATGTGCTCTCCAAATCCATTCGAATTTGAATTCCCCAAGTTTGACTTCTTGGTTCCCTGTTTCAAATTGACCCCACCACTCAAAAATCTCAGTTTCATCTTTCAAATAGTCAAAGGATCTATGCAAAGCATCAAATTTCATCATAAAAGAGTCTACCTCTGCACGATTTTTCTGTGTGCTAGCAATTTGTGCAGCAAACCTCCTAAAAGCAAATCAACAAGATGAACAATCCGTTACATTGAAACTTGTAAAATAAAATTTCATTTTTCCATTTCCTCCATTCTAAGAAAAACAGTGGGCAATACAAAGTGAAATGCACTTTCACAATTTTAAAATTCAAATACTTAGTTTCACTTTTTTCACCAAATCAAACAAAAAGGGTGGCAACCTCTCACCTTGTGATGGGTCGATGCCCCGGATCCGCCTGCTTCTTCTCACAAACATTGTGTTTTCTGCACGCCCCCGAAAATCGAAAAACCACACCATCAACAACACAATCCACAAAATACTAGAAATTTCACAAGAAGAAAAAGAAGGGCATTTATGATCCAAGAGAAAAGAAAATTACTCTGCCAATGCCCTCTTGTTAACAACACAAGGGTAAGGTCTCCCTTCCGCCACCAGATCCTGATTGATCACGCTTAAAGCCCTTCTGTTCTGCCCCATCTTTCTGTTCCCCACACATTCTATCCCTCCTATTACCAACAACCCATAAAAAAACAAAATAAAAATTAAATCTTGTTGTTATTATTATTAATAAATCTCTAATCTTGCTTCCCTAACATTGAAACCGAAACCGAAATCAAAACCTTCACACTTAATAATACCTTGAAAACTTGTAGGGTTGATTGGTTTAGAACTGTTCTCATCAGATATCTTCATTGTGTTGATGAAGGAACAAACAAACAATCAATCAATCAACCTCACACACACGCACACCCCAAAAGATCAGAACAAGAAGAAGGGCATGCAATGAAATGCAAGGTTATGTAATATAGGAAGGGGGTGGGAGAAGATAGGGTCCTCTAGGATACAATAACTAACAGTGACGCTGCAATCACTGCACTGAAGGACTGAAGGATGGGGTATTTGTCTGGTGAGACAACTTTTCAAAAACTTAACGGTTACTGATTAGTGACCGTTGGATCTTTGATCCGCTGGCAAAGATCATTATTTTATTTTTATTATTATTTTTTTTCTTCTACATTTGTTCCTATATCTATCCGAGGCATAATAACGGTAATAAGATGCATCCCATGTGAAGAGGCGTGTCGCCTTAGACAACTACTTAAACTCTTTTTTTTTTTTCAAACCACAACTACCATCTTTGGTTTAAGGTAAATAAGATAATATTATTCACATTAGAATTAACATTGATAATATAATAATAATACTTTCTTTGTAATATTTGATGGAATTAATCAACACCATTTGTGTTTATTCATTGCAAAATCTGCAAGGGAGTGTGTCAGGTGGGTCAAATATAATAGGACAGAATTTATGTACACAAATTGTATAAGGATACATGGATATTTTTAATAATTTTTTTCTCATTTTGAATTGTTTCTCATTTGAGAGAGGACATTGAATAACTTTCATTCGGAGAATATAGCTGGATTAGAAAAAATATTTTACTAATATTTGACTTATAAGGTTATTGATTAAAGAATATTCAATGTATTTTGATAAATGTTTTAATTATTTTGAAAAATATTAAATGTTTCTTATTGTTTTAATGTAATAAATTTTTGGATAAAAATATATTTTAAATCTCTTGAGATTTAATCAAAATTAATTTTAGTCCCTATATTTATAAAAATGATAATTTTGATGGATTTCATTCCTCTTTAAATCAAATTCAAAGTATTAAAGATGATATCAAATACATTCTAAAAATACTAAGATGAAAACTATCATTTTTAAAATGTAGAAATTAAAATTAATTTTGACTAAATTTTGAGAAACTTAAAACACATTAATAATTTTTGTTTTTGGCACAGAAACACATTGATAATTTTTAAAAAGATGATTTTGGTATGTATGATTTTATTTCTTCTATTTTTTTGAAATGTCATGAATTTCATATTTTATATTTGGTTAAGTCAAATTGAAGAGTAGGATTTAGAGATAAAATCTAATCCATTTTAAAAATACGAGGAACGAAATTATCATTTTTTAAAAGTAAGAATTGAAATTAAGTTTGAACTTTGCGTAACTTAAAACATATTTTATAGCATTTTTAGAGAAATGACCTTTGAGGTAGCACATAGGGATAATTTTTATTTTTTTATACATTAATATGTTATGTAAATTTATTAAAATAAAATTTATATATAAAATATAATACATTTGGATGCACACTTTTTATTTATGAAAGTAAGCAGAAAAGTTTACACATGATTCATTGGAATGGATTTTTTTACTAAGACTTTTGTCAAATCAAAATTAAAATTCTTCTTATCTAATTAATATGTATTTAATAACATAACAATAAATCAAATTAAATCACGATTTTGTGTCATACACAATGTCAAGGTTTTCAATTTGACATCAAAATATTTTTAATAGTAGTTTCAATTTATTCTTTTATTGATATTAATAAAGTTATATTCTTTTTTGGAATAGATCACAACTCACACGTGTATATTTCCATTTGAGACAAATTTTAAGTTGAATAGAATTATAGACAAAATAAAATATATTGTTAACACAATATCTATTTGTATTATATTTTTTTTAATTATATATAGTTACGTTACATTCTTTAAGTTTTAGTCATATTTGAACGATCATGTTGACATGTTGCACAAATATTTTTCATATTAAATAATAATTTTGATGTTTTTATCAATATTATTTTTTTATATCTATAACTATTAATAATAAAAATGATCTCATTTCAGAATAATTTTACCCTTAAATCATTTCTTAAATTTCAAAATTTTCTTTTAACTTTCTATAATTATTGATAATGGAAATTATCTTATTTGGTGTACATATTTGAATGAATAATTTTATCGTTAAATTACTTAATTTTTTTTTAACTTACATTAATTTTCCACTACTTTTATATTATTAATTTTTTTTATTCTGTCATTTTTTATTAATTGTATTTAACTTTTATTTTTTATTATTTAAAAAATTTAGTTTTCCTAGTATATCCCAAAGACAATAGTTAATATATATATCATTACTGTTAATAACAATTTTTAATGTATTATTTTATTGCAAGTGTTACTCTATTACAATTTATTTGGGCATATTACTCCATTAGAGTCTCAGCACGTGATATCATTACTGTACCTTTTCGTTGAAATTTGTTCATGATATTCACAACCGACTTCAGCGCTTGTAAATAAGTGAATCTGCTGAATAGTTGGTATATTTTTTTTCTTTCAAAAACTACTCGTTTTTCTGTGTGGAATACTAATACTTACTTTAAAAGAGAATGACTTATTTATGAAATAACGAACTATTTTTTATATAAAAAAAACAATGATAAAAAACACATTACTAACATTAATTTAATTTGATATGATATAAATGGTAAAATTACTTTAGAAGAAAGGAAGACAAAACTGAGTCTGAACCAAATGATTGGTTGTTGAAATTGGCATTTTTTGCTGCGGTTTTCCTTTTCTGAGTTTCTCAACGGTCACTCAAGTGCGCTCCTATCTGCGCTCTACCGCACTTGGTTACTCGAGTTTTTCTCTTGTTTTTATTTTATACTACTACTTGTAGCTTTTTTTTTCTTTCATTTTCGGAAGAAGATTCCCATGTGAACAAAAAATGCATTTTTTAGCAATATCAGCTCAAACTAACTAAATCCACCATAGAAGTTAAATATGTTGTCTGTAGTAATAAATTAGAAATAACCTTAAGACATTGCAATGTCTGTACAAACAATAAAAAAATATTTCAACGTTTGAGTTTATTCAAATCTCGAAGCACACATTGGAATTGCCAAAGATAGTTTGAACTTTCAACAACGTTAATGGCATTGTCGGCTCTCAAGATAAAATGTGTATTTGGATTTTTCGATGGCAGGAAGCCGTAATTGGATTACATTTTCTCTATATGCAGGAAAAAGTTAATGTCATTTTATTTTATTTTCTGAAATTACTTTTATTTTTTATTTTTTATATGATAACTAATATGCACGGTATTATTATATTCAATAAAACTAATTAAAAATTTACTCGTAATTAAAAGTTAAAAAATTAATTTATTAAATTATAAATATTCGATAAAATTAATTATTAAAATAACTTCAAATATAAAATGACAAAAAATAATATATTTATAATTTATTTTAAAAGAGTAATCAAGAAAGTAAATAAATATACAGAAGATAAAAAAAGAAAATATAAAAATTATAAACTAAAAATTAATGTTTTAAAAAAATGTTATATTATAACATTTTAAAAAATACATAATCTAGTCAAAATATCTTATCAAACATAATTTATATCTTAATAATAATTAAAATAATTTATATCTTAATAATAATTAAAATGACATTTGTTTCTCATAGTAATATTTTTTTATTAAATTATGTGAGTTTATTTTTTATTGATTTCACATTAAACTGACTAGATTATTGATGTGTATATTCAACTAAGCTAAATTAATATTATTTTATACCACCAAACACTTAATTCAAATGGATAGTTTGAATAGAGTAAGATAAAGTCTCATATAGTCATATCTAATATGTTATATGTTCGAGTTTTTCTTAAATTAATTGCTGTTAAATTATTTTAATTTAATTATTAATCTAGAGTTAGAGTTTTAATTTTGAATATACAACTGAAAAAACAAACAAGCTAATGTCAAACAATTTGGCTATCAAGAAATTAATTTTTTTATTAAGTATTAAATTTAAAAAAAATCTGAAATTTAAGTTATGTAAATAAGATCTTAAATTTTAGATATTTGTGAATCTAAATGATGTAATACTCGGTTGAGTTCTTGTGTATTTTTAAATTTAATATCCGCACTTAGATTTGATCATAGTAACAACCATTTAATTATCCAAATCCAACGTTGAGTTAGTTATTTCTTGTCGTTTGAATTAAAAATGCATGTATTCAGAACCAGACTACCAAGGAGTAAAAGTCTATATAAATTATGCAATATACTAATTATAATTTATAAAATAAATGCATAATATTCAAAATAAAATAAAAATATTGTTATTTTGATAAGTCAACAAAATTGGTATCATAATTTGTCAGCAGTGCATTTAGGATTCATCAACGTCTTATCTTTCTCCGCTACAATGATGAGTAAGTTTTATTTCTTAATCACTTGGTAACCAATTCTCTTGTAAAATACAGGAAAGTGAATTGAATGCCATTGGTATCAGTAAGCAATTTTCAAGTAGCAATGATTACATGGAAAGAGGTAAAAGAAGGAAAATTTGATAAACCTGTTACCTTGACTCCCCAATTTGTGTTGCTCTTAAGGATGATTTTATGGACAATGACGCGAGAAATTTGGATAGTTTACAAGTTTTATTCCAAAAAAAGAGACGCAGACATAGAGGTCGTGTGGTTTAAAAGGATAGTATTATTCAAATCAGTAATAGTTCAAAAAGGATATTGTTACTCTTTACTAACTCAAATTAATTGAGATATTCACCAAAAGAAAACTCAAATTAATTGAGATCCTAAATGAATCCCAACACCTTACACGTACCAAAAAAAAAGCATAAGAATAAAAATGAAGTTGAAGGTTAAAAGCAAACTAGCCACTAAGGGATGGTTTGGTTGGGGTGAAATAAAGGAGAGGAGGAAAAAAAAGCAAAAAAGAGAGGAGAAATATACATGAAGTGGTGACTTAATTGGGAAGGGATGTGAAGAAATTTGTAAAAAATGCTATAGGTTCCACGCTTAAAATCTTCCTCACAGAGGAGATTTGATTGAAAATGAATCGAGGCTACCGTCCTTTATAGAAGTAGTATATTCACTTTCTCTAAATAATATCACATCCATGAAAATAATAATAATAAAATATTTCTTTCTTCTTTTTTTGTTTATTTATATAATAACTTTAATTCAAATATTTTTATCTTATTTCTCATCTATTTTTCTTCAATCAAATCATCTTTATTTCTATTATATTTTCTTCTTTTCTCTTCTCTCATATTCTCTTTCACTCCCTCCATTTTCTTTTTTTTACAATCAAGCACACCCTAAAAGCAGAAACAAAAGGATCTAACATAGAAATATAACTGTTATAATTACAAATGACATATCTCGATATGAAACAAAAATAGAAAAAGATTAAAAAATAAAATAGAAACAAATCTTAAATACAATACCATAAATATTATTGAATTGTTCTTTAATCAAAATCAGTATTTCGTCTTGATAATGACTATTAAAACAAAATGTTGATTTTAATTAAAAGAACAGCACTAATAAAGATGGTCTCTAAAGCTCCCCAAAAAGTAAAGCTCATTGCGTTAACAAATAAGAGGGCATTTTACATTCATTAATATTTGTTTGCGCCAAAAAAATTTATCTTCAAAGTTAAATAGTTTATACCTAAATGCAAGTGCAAGTTTTCTCACTATTCAAGCCACCAAACTACATACCCAATGTGATATTCATTCGTCCTTGCAACGACTGATGATAGATTAATGCTCGTTGCGTTAACAAATAAGAGGGCATTTTACATTCACTAATATTTGTTTGCGCCAGAAATTTCTATAGGTTTATATCGTTTGGAATTAATTTGCGTAATGAATCATGTGACCAACCATATAGCAGTTGTATTTCATACAATCATACAGATACCCAACAAAAAGCTCCCCTCGGTTCTTGTCAAAATAAATGGTGGAGGGAAGGGAAATCTCCAAATGGAGACAATAATGACGTAGACCCAAGAAAGCCTTAAAAAATATAAGCATAAGATCAATCTGGAGGAACTGAATGCAATTTTAAACTGCTAAGTTTCAAGGGAAAAAGGGAAGTAGGAAGCTAAACTCTGTTTCTAGTGCTTCTTGTTTTGTCTCTGAACTATGATGGAGGAAATAAAACATCTGCTGCTACAAAAAATTGTTATCCGTCACTTGAATAGACTGGGAGTGAAGACTTACTTTGCTTGTTTTTTTTTTCTTTTTGTGGTTGCTGTCTTTATTTCCCTTTAAACATTTCAACTAGTGATAAACCCTTTTTTTTCTTCATTAAGACTGATTCATTTGTTGTTTTTGGATCCACGTCTATGTTGTTGTTAGCTACCACTTGATGACTCTCGGATACTGTAGATTGTGATCGCATGCAGGTGCTGTGTTCATCCGTTTTCATATGCCTAGCTTAGTGTAGAGAACTTTTATTGGCACTGGTGATTTTCTTCCTATCACTTATCAACCATTTTCTGTAATCATTTTTCATTTTGGGCAAAGAATCCTCTGTAGACAGATCAACCTTCTTGCTTAACTTAACTAGCTTCTGGTGCTCCTCTTTATTTTCCTTGTATTCAAATTTCTCATACAATTCTTGGTTCCCTGAGCTCATTTTCTTCTTTCATCTATTCTCAACCAATTTCCGTTTCTTGTTTTTTCCTTGCTGGTATTGATAAAAGTTGTCCTTCACCATTCATTGCCGCCACTTCATGGTTTACTACATCAGGAAGTTGCGATTGAGCAGTTTCTTTGGTGCCCTCAGTCTTAAGGTGACATTGTCCAGCTTCAGAATCCTCCCCATCCCCAACAGTTCCACTACTCATAGTTTCAAGAACAATTTTGCCCAAAACAAATGCAGAAATGTGTCCCTTCCCAAGCATGTCATAATTTATTTTTGAATTTTTTCTTTTTTCAGTCTTGTAAAATTCAACATCACTGGCCAGCATTTTGAAAATCGCATAAGCAAGTTTCCCTGCTTTCTTGGGTACAAATACCTGAAATCCACAAAGATTCATTTGGATTGGAGCCTTGTGAATTACAACAGAATAAAGTCTTCAAATGGACATAATGATCGATTTAAAGAGAGGTAAAAGATGGCTCGATCAAACCTATGGAGACAACTTTATAATCAGGTTCTATACCAGTTTGGTAATAGGGCTGAAAATGATAATATCCCAGTAGAAATACAAAATTATCAACTACCATGTTCCAATTTCCAATAAGCTACATGATGTCCATTGACTGATGGCTGCTTACATTCAAATCTTGATTTCTTCAACAACAACAACAACGCCTTATCCCACTAGGTGGGGTCGGCTACATGGATCAACTTCAGCCATAATGTTCTATCCAGTACCATACTTCTATCCAAATCATTAAGTTCGAGATCCTTCTTGATAACCTCTCTTATAGTCAAATCTTGATTTCTTCATCAAAAGAAAAATGCATAGTGCTTTTTCTTTTTCCAAGCTACATTATTCATTAACAAGTCACTTAAGGAAATGCAAATAGAGTATAAATGTCATACACCATGAAACAAAGCTTTATTGGATAAAGTTTTCCCATTTTCTTACTTTACAATATCATTTGGAGATGAAACAGTGAAAAGATAAGGTACCAAATGAGTTTTCAATATGCAGGGGAAAATTTTTCTTCAAAGCTGAAATCCAGAGATCATCAGAAACACTACTGTATGAAACCAACTTCATTCCAAAGTTTCCATTCTTGGAGATATTATCAGAATTTTGTTTAGCCCATTCCTATCCCAGGAAAGGGAACACTAACTCTATCCTTTTATGCCCAAAATAAAAATTCAATAAAAAAAAAAAAAGAACACATGATTTTGATGCATGAGATGACAATTTGAGCAAAGAATGACCTAAAGGATTGACACATCTCAGCCTCTGATTAAAAATTATGATAGAATTACAATGCATATGGTACTACATGCACTTCACCAGATTATCTGCGATTAAAAACAAGGCAACTGCCTAAAATAAAACCTTTGAACTGAGGTCAGTATAAGTAGTGTGCTTTGGAGCACATAAGCTATTATATTTATGAATTATGTTCAGTCAATTATACCTCTCCATGTAATATTCATTTATTTAGTGACGTATATAGTCATGTTTTATGATTAGCCACATAGGAATTGAATTTTCTATTATTGTTTCTTTACATGATATCAGAGCCACTTCAATTTCAGAGCCCAAAATAATTAACAGTGAACAAGGTATAACTAGAAACAAGGAAGTATCATAAACCCTAACTATGAAATGGTTGAATAAGACAATCAATTAGAACAGAACCTGATCCTGTTGCAACTTACCAAAATAGATTGACTTACCATGGCAGATTGTGGAAAAGATGGGTATCTAGACATGGATTGAAGAAGACTATTGTTCTCAATCTAGACATGATTTGTATATACTGGACATCCTTATTTCCGGTGCAAAATTAACAAACATTTTTGCATGTTCTTTGGCAAATTTAATACCCTTTTCCCACTCCCCATGATATAGAACAGAAGCAAATGCCCACACCACTAGAGCATCTTGAGGATTATTTACTAATGCCAGGTGAAATGCTTCCAGTCCTGTAACATATACAAATATACAATGGTATCACAAACACCTTTCACTTAGATATTATAAATTCACAAACAACATCCATCCAAGCCAAGTTAAATCCAGCTACAAGAAAATAAGTTTCAATAAACCACTTATTCTCCCTCACCACCTCCACCCACAAAAATCTGATTTAAAAAAGTCCGTCATTATGCTGACTCCTTTCTTGGCTTACCTTGTTGGTTGTTTCTATTTGCCAGAGTTGATGGCACTTCTTAAAAGTACTTCTTGAAATGGGTCTGGTCAGGTGCCAAGTCAGCTCACGGATGACTAAAAATTGCATTAATTGTCTGTTACAGACAATTTCAAGAAACCTAAAACTGTCTAAAATATATGGTGTTAAACACCCAAAACTCAGTTACACAGCAAGAGCATCTGATGTTAGAAAATTAGATTAAATACTAATTCCTCAATTCTCTAAAGACTAGCGAGGAGAAAAAACATCGTACAAGCTGCAAGCAAAGTTTCAGAATTTAGCTCTGCTTCTTTATACGTTCCATCTCCATCAGATATTTGTTCCCACTCAGACCTACATCCTAAAATTGTCCCTACAACCCTAGTTGAAGGAAAATTAATCCTAAAATCTTAGGATTAATTAGATTTCTTTTCTTTTTTCTTTTTATTTGCAGTTGGAAAGGGGATTCTTGTAACAAACAGAACTGACAATCACTCACCATAGAGTGCAATCACAAGGTCGATCGCATGCAACCAAATTATCAAGATGGAAGAATAATTTCAGCAAAAGTAACATAACAAAATAATAAGTGAAAGCAAAGAAGTTTGATACCAAATGTACACTTGTAACTTGTTATGATTGTGACCAAGGCCACACTTGTTTGAGTAGGTGGAAATGAGGAAGAAAAAAATTAAGTATTTGAGCACAATAAAAACCTCATATGTTGCCATTTTTTATATACTACTTTAATCTAAGACCTTATTGTGCCCATACATACCCAATTTTTTGCCCATTCACATAAGCATACCTAAGAATATGTGAGAATCTCTTCATAGTCATACTACATTTCTTAAGGTTAGATTAACATCATGTAACCTACTATCCAATTTATCTTTAGTTTTACAAAGAAAATTCTTCTCCAATGATCAGGAAAGTAGTAAGAATAATTAGAATATTCTTCTATGTCCTTAGGGTTCAAAGTTTTCAAGTGGCATTTCAGTTAGTTGTGTGCAAATAATTACAGGATTACTCAATCAAGTTCACTGATCAATTTTGAATGACAACAAATCTTTCATTGTTAATACCAATATTTGTCTATAAACATCAAAGCATACAAATGCTGATCCAGTTTACAGTGAGCCATCAACTTACTGTAACATATTCCTTCAGCTTGTAATGACTTTAGCATTTGTATTCATACAATAAAAATAACATCATCAAAAGCTTGTTGTACAATTCTTTTGCAAATCTACTTACCATCAACATATTGGAAGCCAGAGCACATCTTCTTTGATCGCTTGTTCATCAAGATATGCTGCCTATAACCAATTAATGAGTACCAATTGTATTTGGCTGATAGGCATATTATTAAAAGACTAAAATCAGAAACTCAAATCCACTTACATGCACGGGAAGTAAAAATTCAAGCAATTTGAGTTTCCAAAGTAGACGCAGAGATGGTTCAGAAGCTCCATAAGACAGCATGTAGTTCAATTCAATCATAATTTTATTCTGAAATATATAAAGAACAGCAGCAAGATGAGTGATGAGACTAAAACTGCAATAAATTTGACATCCAAAAATAAAACCTCATGAGTATGTTGTGTAATGGACTGATTTACTTTTCCGATTGTCAATGACAAGAATACAAATGAAGTACAATAAAAAGGGAAACATTGCTACACAACTCAAGGACAACAGATACGATAAGAAATACCATTAAAACTAAAAAATAGAAAATTTCTTATGCCAAAATCAGGCCGGTACACCAACATCATAAAATTCCAATTGAGGTACCTTGTCCAAGCTCTTAACAAGTGAAGAATATTTCCACATTGCAGCCTCAGTCTCCCTTGATAAATGATAAACCAAGCCGAGCTGCAATTTGGAAGCCACACAAAATTCTCCCTACATACAGATTTTACATGTGAGTTCATTTTCATAGTGCATGCTAATCAATGTGGTTCAGAAAGCCTAATTTCAAAGATACGCAGAGAGTATGATGCTACCTACCAGGATCCTCTTTAAAGGACATCTGAGCAGGGATAACAGTTTCTAGCTGAATCCATATTAGCAACATAATTACATATTAGCATACTTACAAGTTACATTCATGCTTAGGGCTATAAAAATTCATTAACAAGTCATATAAAGAGTTACCTTTAAGGACCTCAAATCAGCCATTCCATCAGTATAATGGTAGATTTTATTGGCAAAGGGGTCATAAAATAAACTGCTTCCATAATCAGAATTGGATTAATAAAGCAGAGCTACAAATTAAATATCAAGGGTAAAAACATTTACTTGCTACTGCAACTTCCTACCTTTGCAACATAATCCAAAACCCCATTTTAAAGAGAAAGTAAACGTTTAAAACAGAAACTACACACACACACACACACAAAATACATTGCCTACAAGCTATAAAAAAAATTTAAAAAAACCTCAAACAATACCTATTAATTGTGAAGTCCCTGCGCAAGGAGTTTTTGCAGCGAAATAAGTCCTTTTTATTACTGCATTTGGGCAACAGAGAGTGTAAAAATTGTTCCTTCCTATTGGAAGTTCGTGCCACTGTCTCAAAACTGGTTACCTGATACGATATAAAATAAATGGGTTGATTATTGAAATAACATTAATCAAAGAAGAATCTCCAAAATGAAGTGCACATTGAATCATACATGCAATTAGTAGATTAAAAAAAACGCAAAGGTAATCTTGTTTAACTACTCAATAGACAAACCTCAACTACAGAGCCTTTTATATGAACCAAGCATATTGGAAAACAACGTCCAACAACTTCGGCGCGGCTGAACCACGAAACCGCTTTCTCACCTGTTAGAAATCATTGGAGAGAAAAAAGTGTCTTAAAACTCAATACAAAAAGTATATAGTGCTTCTAATATAGTTGATAAATTGAATCATGGTCATAAAACCTCCATCAGCTTTGCTGTCGTGATAACATCAAAATCTTTTGGAGTTTTATTCAATAGTAGATCTCTCACACACCCACCTACTAAGTAGGACCAAATCCTGCAATTCATAAAAGATGAAAGAATGTAGATATTAAAGAAAATAGGGGTATAACAAAACAGAGAAAAGTTTAAGGTAAATGAAATTTTGTACCAGAATATTTGTGTGTGTGTAAGAGGGCGAGCCCTGGTGCAGCGGTAAAGTTGTGCCTTGGTGACTTGTTGGTCATGGGTTCGAATCCGGAAACAGCCTCTTTGCATATGCAAGGGTAAGGCTGCGTACAACATCCCTCCCCCATACCTTCGCATGGCGAAGAGCCTCTGGGCAATGGGGTACGAAGTTTAATATTTGTGTGTGTGTGTGTGTGTGATATCTTAGAATGCCTTTAGAATATATCATGGGATCAATTAGTTATCTAATTGAGGAAGCAATCTTAAGAGTTGTTTCCTATTTATTATGAGTCATGCTTTGTTCTCTTAAATAGGGTTAGTCTTCTTATTGCCCTGATGGTTTGAGCTTTTACTAGCAGTACTATCATAGTACCTAATTACTAGCATAAATGAGACCATTAGGTCAGTATTTTGTATATTGTTATTACATACCATATCAATATAACTTGCTCATATTGATTATTTCATTTCTCTCTCGTCCTTTTTCTCTTCCAGTGCACTACATTTCAACAGAATTATCCTTTAACCTCGTTGACTAGCAATTCAACTGGCTCAAAGCTGAAACAATGGTTCATGACTCCAGGGTGTCTACATCGTTAGGAGTAACTACTGAGGGTACTCAGTTTCTAAGATTAAATATGTACCCAAAAAAAGTGCTAAAATCAGACTTTCAAAATCAAGGACAAAGAAAATAAACAGGCAAGAAAGGCAATGCTCATCTTGTATCATTATTCAGGAATAAGAGGAGGAGGAGGAAAACATTTTAAAGGCCTGTATACAATCTCACCATTTCTCCGAAGAAGTTTCAGGACAAACTGAGATGGGTATGAAATCATAGAACTAGTTATACCAAGCTCCTTTGCATCCAAAGTCTTCCATTTTGAGACATCAATGCGGCCTGAATAACAGCTCAAAGTTGTAACCATTTCTCAAATGCACATGACCAAAGCCTTACTATAGGTTTCACATATGGGTCTGTTTAGATAAACTTCTCCATAAGCACTTATAGGAGAGGAAAAATTAAACAAGCTCCACCAGAAGCTAAAAGTAGCTTATGCATAGGCTAATTTGTAAAAACTCTCATAATAATGGGCAGGTTTGGATAAATTTTTCCATAAGCACTTATAGGAGAAGAAAAAATGAAATAAGTTTTTTCGTAAGCTAAAATTAGCGTGTGTATCAGTTACACTCAGAATCAGTTACAAACGTGTTTATGTGCATTCTGCCTGACAACATCAGTGGCTCGATAAGAAAAACAAATTCAGACAACATGAAAACGCAGGCAGAAGCAGAGTAAAACTCTTCCATCAGTGGTGAAGAGCTAAGCAAAATAAAAAATGCAGAAGAAGTAATTTTACCCCGGCAAATAGAGTAATCCAAGTCATTTTCTGTTGATGATTGATCTTGCTTTGGTCGTTTGGGCGCAGGGGAGTGGAAGCTCTGCATAAAAAAATTCACGGAAGAAAGAGTGGGTTTAGAGAGAGATGTGAGAGGTCACAGTGTGTTTGAGAAATTGTATCAATCAAAGTAAACGGGTGGTGTGGTGTTGGTGCACCTGAGAGTGAGAGTTGACGAGAATCTTCAAGCGAGCAAGCATGCCGCCTCGTTTGTTGTGGTTCATTCTGAGTGGAACCGCCATTGAAGAGCATGAAATGAAACAACCTCAACCTCTTCACCCCTTACTGAATCCTACCTTCCTTCCTTCATCTAATTGAGTTATAACTTATATATAAACACACACACACACACACACACACACACACACATATATATATATATATATATATATATATATATATATATATATATATATAATCATAATTAAATTTTGTTATAAACAAATACTATTAAATATATAATTTATATTTTATATTGTGATGTTATGATATTTTTAGTTGTCAATAATTTATTTTAAAATAAATATGAAAAACTAGTTTAAAAATAAATATGAAAACAATAGATTAAAAAATTACAGGAGCTTAACAAAAATTAAACTCACTCTCGTTGAAGAAAATCCATAAAAACCCTCTTGTTATAATTTTCTGGTCTTGGGTGCCAAACTACCAGTTCCTTCATGCATAATTTTGGACTCTGTCTTGTTGTTTTAATGCTTCTTTCATATCCTTGCAATTAAAAAAACATAACTATTTTTGCATCCAAATGTTGTCAAATTTTCCTACTCATGTCTATTACATTGTTAAACCCAAATAACTAAGACAAATCATGCAAATTTCAATTAAAGCCTCAAGAGTATGAATCACATGATTTTTCTATTGTTGGGTTGTTTTCTCATAATTTTTTCATGAACTAATTCAACAATCATGCAAAAAGACTTTATAAATCGGACATGTAGATTTATTAGTGCTCATTTAAACAATTTGTTTTGGTTTCTTAAATGCGCTCAAAGTGACTCAGCCACCTTGAATTAATTTAGGTGATATTTGATTTAAGTATTTATTTTTTATTTTCATTTTACGAAAATAATTTTTATTTTCCAAATTCAAAAATTTATAAAACATATATAAAGAAGAAGAAAATACTTTAAAATGTTAAGGTATGATGTTATTTTTATTTATAAATGGAAATAATTGAGTGTTGTCATACTTATGTTATGACTATTAGATGAAAAATTTAAATACATGCTTAATTATATTTTTAAGACTTTAGATTATGATTTTTTTAGTCTCAGTAAAAATTTATATTTTATATTCTCTTAAATTTAAAAAATGTACTTTTAGTCGTCTTGCCATAACTTAAAAGACTAAAAAAACAAATATTTTTGTTGGAGTAAAAATACTAAAAATGACTAAAAAGCACAAAAATTTAGTTGATGGCTAAAAGTAACATATACCCTGTGTACAAAAAATTTACCTAATCATTCAATCACATAATTAATCATATATAATAAATTTATTAATTTTTAAAATAATTATCTTGAAATATTATTTTGAAGTGATTTAGACGATAAAATGTGATTGAATAATGATGTAAATTTATTGTACACATAAGTGTATAAACATTAAACTCAAAAATATAATAAAGCCTAAAATAAATACAAATAATAGTCATCAGATAATGAGAAAGAATTGAGAGCCCTACAACTACATTTCTTAACCCACTTAAGTAAGAAAATAAAAAAAATCTAAATATAAATATTTCAATCATAATAATATTATATTACCGAATTGTGTTGTAACACAGTTCCTTTTTAAACGTTATAGTGGTAGTTAAATAAATTAAGAGAAAAAATTATATATGGATAGTGTAAAAAATTTGAGATAACATAGACGGTAAACTCATAAATAAGAGTGCAAAGAGACGGTTGCCATCTTTGGTCTTTGGTCAGGCGCAGGTTGAGCACTTGCATCCAACTTTCTTGAAAAAGACCAACATCAATTCTTTTTTGGGCCTAGGTGGGTTTAAGAAGCGTGGCTCCTTCTCTCTTTCTCTCAGTTCTCTCATTTCTTGCCTTCTCTATTTATTTTAATTTTTAATTGTCCGATTTCACAGCCATAGCATAAGCCTAGCAACACAGTATTTTTTTTATTTTCTTAATTAATTTTCCGTCCGGATTCCTGTGTGTCATCTCTCAATTTTCCAGTTTTCAATTTCTCCCAAATTCTTTCAATTCTTCCTCAATCTTTCTAGGGTTAGGGTTTCAATTCCTTTCTCCCTCAATTTCAATTATCAAGGAGTGGTGAACATCAATCTCCTCCCCCGCCGTGCTTTGGACGGACAACATGGGAGGTGATGACGCTGCCGCTGAGAGTGCCACCACAGAGCGGAACGCCGCAAACGAAGTCAACATCAACATCCGCTGTTCCAATGGTTCCAAGTTTTCCGTTCAGATTGGCCTCGATTCCACCGTCAGATCCTTCAAGGAGGCGGTTGCTCACAATTGTGATATATCCTCTGATCAACAGCGCCTGATTTACAAGGGTCGGATCCTCAAGGATGATCAACCCCTCCAAAGCTACGGTATCCACCCATCTTATTTCTCTTTTGTATTGACTTTGATTTGATTTGTTCGCATCGATTTAACGATTTTGGCTCATGTTTAATATATAAATTAATTGAAAAATTATATATGATGTGTTTTTCCTATTGGTCTGCTGATTTTTTTTTAATTTGTTATGGTTTTATAACTTTCATACTCTTCGGTCTCTTGTAATTTGTTTATTTTTCTTGGAGATTTTTGCGAGCGTGGAATTAAGTAATGAACCTCTTCTTTGCATTTGTATGGCTTAAAGATAACAATAATGTAGGATTAATTTGCTGAGGAATTTGTGGTATTTTCGACGAGTACTGCTTGTGTTAGGTGTTATAGGAAGATTAAATGTTGTGTGGCTTGTATTCCTCTTGGGTGAGAAGTGAGAACATAACATGAGAATTGGGAAATCGTTTCACTAGAAAACTGGTGTTTTGGAGTAGTTCTTTAATGAACGAATATGACTAACTTTTCAATTTGTATTTGTAGGTTTGGAGGCTGATCACACTGTCCATTTGGTTCGTGGTTTTTCTCCTTCTAACACCACTGGTGGGACTAATAGTGGTGGTGGCGGTGGTGGAAATACCACAACTGCCAACACGAGAGGTGCTGGTGCTAATGAGGGTGGGGGTTTAGGAGGGCCAGGATTTGGAGCTTCACCGTTTCCTGGACTTGGTGGTAACAATGGGATGGGGGGCGGTGGCCTCAATGGCTTATTTGGAGCGGGCTTTCCGGATCTTGAACAAATGCAGCAACCATTTTTGTCAAATCCCAATTTAATGAGAGATATAATGAACACACCTGCTATGCAGAATTTAATAAATAATCCAGACATAGTGCGGAATCTTATAATGAATAACCCGCAGATGCAAGAGCTAATGGATAGGAACCCTGAGCTGGCACACATACTTAATGATCCCAGCACTCTTCGTCAGACACTCGAAGCTACAAGGAACCCTGAGATCATGCGCGAAATGATGAGGAATACAGACAGAGCAATGAGCAACATTGAATCTTCTCCTGAGGGATTTAACATGCTGAGACGCATGTATGAAAATGTTCAAGAACCATTTTTGAATGCCACTACAATGGCTGGTAACACTGGAAATGATGCTGCAGCAGTCAGGAACCAATCCACTAATCCCTCAACTACTAATTCTGAAGCAACTTCCCCTGTACCCAATACGAACCCACTTCCTAATCCGTGGTCCTCAACTGGAAGTAAGTTTTCCTACCATAATTTTCTCCTCAAATACAGTGACTGAATGGCTCTTTTTCATCAGATGTTTTAAATTGTTTTTACTTCTGATTTTTTGGTCTATTCTCAAGCTGGTAGCTACATTGTCGACTGGCTTGCGATTAATACTGGGTTGATTGATGTTGAATATTGCAGCTGGAGGAGGAGGCCAAACTAACACCAGAAGGTCAACTACTACTGGTGGGGACGCCCGACAGCCGGCACCCACTGGCCTAGGAGGGCTTGGACTGCCAGATCTTGAAGGCATGATGGGTGGGATGCCAGATACTGCTATGTTGACCCAGTTAATGCAAAACCCAGCCATTTCACAAATGATGCAAAGTATCCTTTCCAATCCACAGACCATGAATCAGGTATTTACCTACTGTCTACCTATGATTTCATGTTTTGAACTGATGTCTCTAACATTTTTATTCACTTTTAGATTCTTGGGGTCAATAATGAGCAGCGTGGCATGCCTGATTTAAATTCTCTAAGGGAGGTGATGCAAAACCCAGAGTTTCTACGCCTGTTTTCCTCACCTGAGACACTGCAGGTAGACAGATTCAGAGTTCTGGATCTCTTAATATTCTCAATCATAGGGTTGCATACTCATCTTTGTGTGCATTAATAAGTACGTGGTCCAAATGTCCAATATTAAATCTTTTAGTCATGTTTATATACAGTGTATGAAGAATGGCAATAGTGAATGTTTCCACTTTTCTTTTTTTGTTTTTTCTGTGATAAATTCTAATAACAAGCATCAGGTCTAACTGGAATGAGTGTTGCATAGATAAAGTGGTTGGATAATGGCCTCCTAGCTAAAGTTTTGGGGAAAAACTTTGACATTCCATGATCAAAGTGTTTTTTTATTTGTTGTGCATTGACAAATTAGTTTCTCTAAGATGTGATCTAATGAGGACGATGCTGTATTATTTTATTCTCTAAAATGGTAATGTGATCTAATTTGACACTTGTTTTTAAGTAATTTTCTCACAACTATGTGGTCCTATTTGCAATGGCAGCAACTCTTGTCTTTCCAGCAAACTCTTCTGTCTCAGCTTGGTCAGCAACAATCAGCACAGTAAGAAATGGAACAATCTTTGCATTTCTATTTTCACATGCCTTTTCTTTTTTACTCCCCAAAAAGAAACAATAACATCGTTTTATTATGGCTAACTGGATTTGTACTATAATGTAGTTATTTGTTTGTTCCTAGTACTTCTGTTGCAACTAGGATTAGGCCTAGACATAATCTGACTTCCCTATATTTAGTTGGATGAACTTTTCTGTCAGACAGAGTTACACACACAATCTAGGTAATGTTATTTATAATTTTTCTGAATTAAACCAAATTATCAAAAAAGGTTTTAACAGATACCAGACAGCAAAAGAAGAACACAGGATAAGGTCCCCTCACAGAGAGTAACATTAGGGATAGTTTTTTGTGTTAAGGGGGGATAGTTTATATAATACAAGTTAGGCTGGTTGGGTACCTAGCAGATAGCCAGATCTTTGGCTTCCTAATTCAAGTTGGTTAGCATGTATTAGGTCACCGCAGTTATGCACCTTGCAAATGCTAGGATGTATATACAACAGTACTGCTTGTACTATTTTTAATGTTCTATATATATATATATATATATATATATGCTTTTGCTGATAAAAAAAATAATACACAGGCTTCTCAATCACACCCAAAATACAATACTCAATGCAGAAACTGACACACCATATGCATAAGAGAGAGACATGCATAACTGTAGAAAAGTTACCAAACACAGCTGCCCTATAAATTACTAAACGCACTGATAACTGCCATACTGTTCACACAAGTGTCCTAACATTCAGGTGACAACCAGTCATTGTTGTTGCCTATTACAGTTATGGTACCAAAAGCAACAACAATGACTATGATGTGTTAGGAATCAGGAATTGGTAGGAAAGAAAGGGCCATGCAGGGCTTTGTGTTAGGAATCCGGAATTGGTTAATGAGTTTTCAGGGAAATTGAGAAAAATAGTGAAACAATGGAAAATACTTTGATAATGTTTATTGAATTACAAAGAATCTAAGGAGAGAATTCTCCTTCCAAGTATTTCCTCTTTATAGAGTTTTCCTTTTCTTACAACAGACCTAATACTCAGTTCTCATATCATGAAACAGAATGAATCATCTTCTACTCTCCTATCTAAGCTAACCACCCCACTAATTATTCAACTATTCATCCCCTATCTTAACCAATTGCTTTATTTCCTTTAGATGCAACTATTCATACTAAGCCATCATTCATTTTTGCACTATAAATAATCTGCATACAACACAGCCAATGGGGGTTTGGCCCATCTGGTTGACCTTTTGTTCATAACAATTGCAAGACTTGGGTTTGAGTCTGGGGTTCCTCCATATGAAATTGGAATCCCACTGAAAATCATTGCTGAGGTTGCTGATTTGAATTGCAGAGAGCCTTCCTTCACCCTAAACTTTCTTCACTAATAACAAAAACAAAATCTGTGTACAACACAAGCCCCCTGAATGGGAATTTTTCCTGGTGGCAAAATAAGTAGTTATTGCTTGAATTTTACTTTGTTGTTTAATGTTTGTTGCTAGCTTAATCTTCTGTTTATCTGGATGCTTTTGCAGGGAACCAGGTCAAACAGGTGGAGGCACTGGTATGCAAGAGAACTCTGCTTTCTTTTTTTTCGTTTCTGTTTAGTACTAGAAACCATGCTCAGTTAGTCTTGTTTGGAATATTTTTTGTGTCTATGGTTTTGCATTGGCAATTCAAATTGCTTTACTATCATGTAAGATCATCTGCTGGTACTTGATTTAATTTGAATTATAATTTTTGAATCTGTTGAACATTATAATGTGATTAGATTTCCCCTTGTACTTGTTCTTTGCATTTGTTTGGTGAAATCTGGATCAGCAGGGACTTTGTTTTTTCTCAGACTAAAAATGAAAATTTGTCTATTTTGTGGTGCGCTCTGAGATCTTTGTTCTGACTTTATATGTGGATCATGATTCATAAATCAGAGTGATATGGGTGTTTAAAAAATGTGACCTATGAGTAAAGGCTTTGCCTTAAATCCTTATAAACAAATTTAAAGCCCTTCTAGCTAAATCCATACAACTGATTTATACATGTGCAACCTCTTGGAGGGGCCCATGCATCTTTAGAGTAACAATGAACGGTCAAATATGAGGTTCTAAGGTGGCTGCTGCATGATGCAATTGCCATTTGATTGCATGCAGAACTTGTGCTCATTTTTGGTAATTGCTATTGAATGGTTTTATTGGTAGGACCATTGAACAACATGGGGCTGGAGATGTTATCAAGCATGTTTGGTGGACTTGGAGCTGGTAGCCTGGCTGTTCCTAACAGATCAAATGGTTAGCATAGTTTTGTAATTATCTAAATAGATTTTATACTACGATGTTGTCTTCTGTCCAAATAGTTTTTATACTGCCCTCCCTGACTGGCGTGACTTCATTGTTTTAATCAGAGCCACCGGAGCAATTGTATGCCACCCAACTTTCTCAGCTTCAAGAGATGGGGTTCTTTGACACGCAAGAGAACATAAGGGCTCTTATTGCTACATCAGGGAACGTACATGCAGCAGTTGAGCGGCTTTTGGGGAACCCCGGACAGTAGCAGGTAATGTTGGTTGATTTCCTTTCATGAAGGTCCTTCTGTGGATATTCTGAGTTTGGTCCCTTCAAACTCTGTTGTTTTCAAGCGCCTTTGGGTGTTTAAATAAAATCGGAAATCCGTCCAAATTATAATGGTCAGAACTCTGAACTTACATGGTGGCATGGTTATCAAACTCTCGAGTTAACTCGCTAACTTTTACGAGTTTACAAATTCACTTGTCCTCTGCGAGTCGACTCTTGAGTAAACTCGTAGACTCTAGGCAAATTCTATAAACTCTGAGTAAACTCGGTAAACTCTCGAGTTTACCACCAAGTCAATGAATTAGCAAGTTAAAAAAATTAGACCAAAATGTAAGTCATTTTTTTTTATTGTTTTCTTTTTGTATAGTATTCAACATACTTTCATTTAGTGTATTATTCTCAAATACAAAATTCTCACCTTTAATAATATCAAACCTTTATTCTCTAATAACAACAAACTCTCGATGAGAATGATCTACCACTACTATAACCTCTCCAAGTTATTATCTAATAGTGATGTATTATTACTAGGCTTGGTTAAATAAATATTTTGAACTTTATAATTTATTATTTTGCTTTATTATATTGTTGAAATGTTTAATTAATATATTATTTATAGATATTATCTTTATACGAAATAGACTCTTACGAGTTTATGAGTTGAGTCACGAGTCGAGTCTATGGAACTCTCATGAGTCTACATAAACTCTCGAGTTTGATAACTTTGCATGGTGTAGGTTATACGTTGGACCAACTCTCTGATCAACCATTCTATCCTTGAGTTCTGATAGCATAGTTATTTTCTTAATGTACATATATCAAAACTAGCGTCAGACACGTGGCAGCACTTAAATTTCAACTTAATTTATTTCAATACTGTTAATGTACTAATATTCTTTTGGTTCTTATGTGTATCAATACTTTAATAACTTATAACTACTGATTTGGCAGGTGGTAGGGACACAAGACTAGCAATTAAATCCCAAACACTAGAATCTGGTGTGAGATATTTGTCCATTTAGCTTTGATTTTCGTCATGGAGTTATGTTCAAACAAATCTATTGATTTTTTTTTCATTTTACATGATATCCAGAGTTTAGTATTATATCCAATGCTCAAATATCCAATGATTAATTATACCTTCAGCTACAAGAAAGTACAAAGCCTTTTGTACCATATACATGTAATTCTAACTTGCCTGTTTGCAAGGATTGGGTTCATAGATACATTCAAAAGAAGGGGTTATATTGGAACATGAATTTAGATATATAATTATGAACTTTTTGTTTGTCACTGTAGTTGTTAATCTTGTTGTAAATTCCATAACAATATTAATGACTCGTGGCAAACAAATCTTTATAAATAAACTTTGGGTTAAACATATAATTTAGTCCAGCAGATTCTTAATAATTTGTTTACCCAATTAGCGGATTCCCAAACAATCATAATATTTTGCATGAGCAACTCTTTTCAAAAGGTGTCTCCATATATGCCCTTGGAGTTTTATAATTTATAGTTGTAATTTCTTCCTCTCTATTATGATAAAATTTGAAACGTCTTTCACTATCTGAACTTAACAGTAAATTGACGAGTTTTCGTTTAGGCCGAACTGTTCATCACTTATATTTGATGTTAGCTTTGTCTCTTGGACAGTATGGTTAGTTTGATACAAGGTTTTATACGTCAATAGTTATCTCTTTACTAAAATTAATTTGGTACGATCATAAACACTTATAATCATACCAATTAAAATGTGTTAATTTGATACATGGTGTTATAAGTCAAATATTAAATGATTCGAAATTATCTTTTCTAATTTTTAAACACTTAATTGATATATAATAAGTCTTTAAAGGATAAAATTTATATCAAGTATAAATGTTTAAGAAATTAATAATTGATCTGATATTTTAAAATAAAAAAACAATATTTTATTTTTGAAGAATGTAAAATTTAAATAATATTAACTTAATTCATACTGTAATGAATAAGACTCAGACAATAAAATCATAACAATCCCCATACGCCATTTGAATGCCTAATGGGAATTAATTAGTCAGTTTCTCACTCAGCTTTATCCTCCCCAACACCGCATGTCATCCCTCGACTCACACCTCGTCGACAGAGTGACCTACACCCACCTACGCCGCAATCCACCGTGATTTTGTCTGCCGCAACCCCGCCCACCCACTGTTCATCAGCGTTGTAGCCACTGGCGGCATCAAGCTGACTCTGACGACGGTCATGAATCGACTCAGGCGAAGGAGTGGAGAGCGTGCTTCTTCGATCTTCACCGCAGGAACCTAACTCCCAGATCTATTGCCAGGCGTCGCTGGTGGAGGAACGATGGTCGGCGCTGTGTCGTCTCCGGCAAAAACGTAAATCTTAAATTTTTTTAAAAAACAAATATGGATTTCCCATGTGCATTTTCGTTGTTGAAAGGTTGGTTTAAGTTTGATTTTGTTAGTGCCTCATTTGGGCGAGTATAAGAAATTGGAGTTTAAGTTTGCCTTGTGTTGCAGCAGAGGAGAGAATGGGGGTGCACTGATCTCCAGAAAATGAAAAAGAAAGGATATATATGGAAAAATAATTAGAAAGTTAGTGAAGGGGGTTTAAAAGAAAAATGGAACGTGCATTTAGTAAGATCCTTATTTGTAATTAAGAGTCACACTATGAAAATAAGATTAAGATGGGTCATAATTAGGGGTGGAAATAGTTGGGCCTGATATAGTTTTCTTTAAATAGGTTTAGTCTTTTTAAAAAATTTAAGGTCTAAGTTTTGCATATTATATGTTATTTTTAAGCCTATAGTTTGTCTTTCTTGAAAATTTTTTTTAAGCTTATTTTATTTTATATTAAATTTTTTATGTAGGTATGACACATCCTAAATAAGGATTGTTAATGATTAGAGATGATCACAAGTCTCAATTATTAGAATACTGATTTTTTTTATGTAGTTATGATACATCCCTAAATAATAACTTATGAATCCGAACTGAAAAATTCGGATTGACTCGATTCATTGGTTTGGATTAAAAAACTGAAAATCTGATAAATTTGGTTTGAGTATCTGATTTTGATTTAAAGGATTCAGACCGAACCAATCCATCGTATTAAATGATTTTTTTTATATTTTTGTTAACCTTTTAATTGTTTGTATTAAGAAATGACAATGTCTTAGCAATTTTAGTTTTGTTTTAGGCTTTTGATTGTCATTACTTATGACTGATTTGGTAATTAACAGTAATTTAGCATCAATTCTTTTATATATATAATTTATTATTTTAATAATAAATTTGATCACTTGATCCAAATCAAAATGAATATGATTGGATTGTAGGTTTCATTCGAAATGGAGACCCAAATAAAAAATTTAAACTAATTAAAATTGATCCATTCATATTAAAATGTCTCAATCCTATCTAGACTGACCTATGTCCAATTCTATTAGTAATATATTTTCTAACACACACTTTTAAAGCATATATTATTGTGGTTAAAATTTATTTAAAGATAAGGATCAGGTTTCATTAAATGAAAAGTAAGATCACCCAAAATTGTTATTTTCAGTAAATTTTAGTCAATGGTAATTAAAGTGTTCAAAAAAATGTGCTACAAAGTATACTTCTATTATTTCTCATCCCTAAATAAATTAATTAGCCAATGAAAAAAATATTAGTCTAAACAAACTATAAATTATGAAAAATAAAATCACTAGTACTCAAGGGATAAGACAAGAATCAAGATACGCAAGTTAGACTCTATAAAAGTTTATTCTAATTTGTTTATATGATATAAAATTATTTTTAATGTGTAATATGACATTCTGATAATTTACTTACAAGATTATATTGCATAACAAGGCTTCTAAATAGGATAAAGTTTATCATTTAATAAACTTATAGACTTAATTTTTTTATGTATGCTAACATGTTTAATATTTAAAAAGATAAATAAATATGACTTGAACACATTATAAAATTAATATAATAATAAGACTAAAAAAATATTTATATTTACTAAATATGTCAATTTGTTAAATCTAAAAAGACTTTTTGAATGATTCAAAGTCTATCCTTTTTAACTAAAACTTTAGATCATATGTTTAGTAAAAAATGTAGGTGCACAAAGAGACACATGGACACACAAAGACAAACACACGTATAAAAATATATTAAAAATCTTAATAAATTGTAAAATATAATCTTAAGACTGGTACAAAACATGAGTTATTACACTACTCTCTATATCTATGGATTGGGCGGAACCATGTAGGAAGGAGGAGGGTTTGGCCTCCCTTATTTTTTTTTTATAATTTTTTAAAAAACAGATTAGTATTTCATTTATATTTATTTATTTTAAAGAAATTTGATTTTTTTATTAAGTAAATAAATATAATTTAAAACTGAATTTATATTTTTTAAATTTAAAAATTATTATGTAATTAGTTTTTATCTCTTAACATTATTATTTTTATAATATTGAAATCAATAGTAAACTCAATCAAAAAAGAAATCAATAGTAAACTTTTTTATGAAATCTTATCTTAATATATTTTATCAAATTTAGTTATTATATAATTAATTTTTGTCTCTTAACGTTTTCAAATTATAAAATTATTGGTAATGTTATCTTTTTCAACAAACCTGGATTTAAATATTATATTTCATTAAATTTTAGTTATTATATAATTAATATTTAATTGTTTAACTTTATTTTAATTTTTTACAACTCGAGGAGTTCTTGTTTTTCAAATCTTAAATAAATAAGAAGTGATAAAAAAAATCTCATATAAACAAGTTGCATTAGATTGATGAAATATTGTTATAACTTCCAAACTATGTAAGCAAATAATGGTAATTGTTGTAGTTATGAGTTGTAACATTGATAATATCGACAAAGATCGAAAGGTGCACTGTATCAAAGAAAAATGTTTTTAATTTTTTCATATTTTATGTTTAATATTTTAGTAACAAGACTACGTAATAATAGAATGAAAGATAATTTTTTTTATCAATTGTTTGATAGTATAAATTGAAAAAAATTGTTGAAAAACTAATAATCATTTATTATTTTTGTGACATCGATCAGAAATATATTGTATGTTTTTTTATAAGACTTTTGTATTTTGATGGATTATTAATGTAATTTAATTTATTGGAACATCTATGAATATTTTTTTTTATATAAGTAATGATATAATTTTTGGATGAATTTTAATTTTTTAATTGATCCCTTGTCTCAGGATCCGCTCCTATATATATATATATATATTATAATTATTTTAATATAAATATAAGTATAGTACAAAGTAACGCAGCATAAAGTTAAAAGAAGAAGTAACGCAGCATCATTTATATTTTTATTAAATATCCGTTTGGCTTGGAAAAATACAATATTTTCAGCCAGATGTCTTTGAGCGCGCATTTGAAATATGAATTTCACCAAAAAGAAATTTGAATATCACCAATGGTAAATACAAAACAAGTAAAACACATAGAAACAAATAATCTCTTAATTATTTAAAAGGGAAGAATAAATAATATTTAATTATGTCATTTAATACATATTTTATATATATATAATATATTTATTGGCTAGCCATAAATAAGCATAGACAAGGAGGCCAAAACGATCTTCGTTTCATCTAAAAGGTAGAAATATAATTTAGTTTCTCGTTAAGAAAAAGCAAAATTTGGATTTCACAATCCGAATACTATTATCTCCCTCATATATTTGACTTGAGAACGTATATATAGAAATTCATTTTAAGTAAATTTAACAAGCATTTTCCATTTTTATTTTGTGTCCCCCCGCCTAAAGAAAAAAAATGAAACGTGAAATGTTTTTCGTTCATACAAGCTTTGCCACCTAAACATTTGCCAACTTTCTACGTAGCCTATATAATGAACCTTGTCATGTGTCCGAAACCCTACCCTTAACATTCAGCTATCCATTCCTTTTGTTTCTCTGTGTTTTCCTTAGTCTAAAAGATCGGTTTCATTTTCAGTTCATTAACCATGAAGAACTCTGAGTCAGTGAAGATGGACGCCGCCGCCACCACCATGACCACTGCTTCTTCTCCCATTCAAGGGGGTGAAGGGTCCCATGGAGATGGAGAGAAGGCACTTAGCCTCTCACCACAGTTGGAAATTAAGAGTGGTGGTGATGATGCAGTGGCTCCTAAAGGGAATGACGAAGTGGGTCAGAAACCCACCTTGGTTGGGGTTAGTCACAAGAGAAAGGCTTCAACGGAAACCAATCCGTTTTGCGAATCCGATCCAAATAGCAGCAACGATTCTAAGCGTTTCAAATCGTCTTCCGTTTCAACCCCAAATGTTGAACAACAAAAAGTTGATGAGGAAATGCGGCCTCAAGGTAAATTAAAATTAACCCAACTATATATATATTTATACGAATTTCTAGATTGTCAACCATTTTTCATGACTGGGTTGGTTTGCCGAGAATCGCCAGTAATAACACACTCTTTGACATGCAACTTTGAACACTAGTTATTTTTTGCTGAAATTTATTAAAAAATATGATTTTTTTGGATCCCACTTGTTAATTATTTAATGAGACGCACTTGTGTTAGAAGTAGATGTTACAGATGTGGTGTGTTGTTAGCACCGTGCTAGTTTAATTTTATGTTTTTTAATTTGTTCACAAAGAAAACATAGGGATGGATGGGAATTTATATATATACTTATGTGTTGTTGTTGTATATGCTGGGTGTTTAGAAGGTGGAGATGTTGAGAGTGAGAAAGTGGAAGGAGACAAGGGCGTGCCTGATGGAGGACTTGTGGAGATGGACTCGGACCAAAACAAAGGAGAAGGGTTAACAGTGAAATCACCCAACGACAATGTGGAGACTGAAGCAACTGAGAGCATGAATATGGAGCCTGAAGGTGACAATAAGGGCATAAACAAAGAAGGAACAGTGAACTCGCCCAGTAACGTCGAAGAAGAAAAAGTGGAGACTGAAGCCATTGAGAGCATGAATGTGGAGCCTGAAGGTGATGACAAGGGCATGCCTCATGGAGGAGTTTCGGAGTTGGACTCAAACCTCATCAAAGGAGAAGGAATAGTGATCTTGGACAACAATGTTGAAGAAGAAAAAGTGGAGATTGATGGTGCGGTAGAGAGCATGAATGTGGAGCCTGAAGGTGACAAGGGCACTTCGCATGGAGGACGTTTTGAATTGGACCTAAATCGAAGAGTTGACGAAATAGTGGACTCTCCCAGCAATGTTGAAACAGAAATGAAAGTGGAGAGTGACACTATAAAGAACATGGGTGTGGAACCTCAAGGAAACAATGACATGCCTCGTGCGGTGAGACTTTTGGGGATTGACCTAAATCTAGAAGCTGATCAAGAAATGGTGCTGCACTCCCCCAGTGATGCTGAAAGAGAAACTACAAGAGTGGAGCCTGTCGTTGGAGACAAGGGCATGCCTCATGAAGGATTTTCTTTGTTCGACCTTAACAAAGAAGTAGAAGAGATGGTGGAGCATGATGATTCTGTCGATCAGAAAATTAAAGTTGTGCCTTATATTGCAGAAGAAAACACTGAAATGAATTGTGCAATAGACAAAATGGTCCAAATTGGAGGGGAGCTTCTTTGCGAGTTGAACAAAGAAGCAGAGCTTTCTTCTGATGAAAAGGAAGTTGAAGCCGAGCCTGCAGCAGCTAATGCGGAAGAGAAGAAGAAGAAGACTGAAGTGGAGTCTTCTGCTGAAGTTGAGCAATGTGCTGAAGAGAACAATGAAGAGGACGATGATGATGATGTTGTAGAGGTGGAGAAGAGAGAAGTGGTGCTTGCACTTCCTGCAATTGCTGAAAATTTAGAGGAGGATGATGATGTTGTAGAGGTGGAGAGCAGCCAAGTGGTGCTTGCACTTCCTGCTGTTGTTGAAATTGAAGAGGATGATGATGATGATGTTGTTGAGGTGGAGAAGAGAGAAGTGATGCTTGCACTTCCTGCTATTGTTGAGAATGATGAAGTGGAGACATCTCCTCCTCCAGGGAACTTTGTTATTGACCTCAACAAACCTCCTCCTGGTTACAATAATGATGGAAACTAGTCCTGAGAAGCTATTAGCTATTATATTGCTGCTGGTGTACGTGATGATCGATCGGTTTTTGTATTTTAGTTCTTAAAAATTATTTTATAGAATAATTTTTAAAAACTAGTTCCTAGAGAGTGTGGGAGTGGGAGAAGAATATGAGACTTTAATTATATATAAGGAACAATAACTTAGAGATGCTTTTGTATTTTCATCAATTATTTTCATCAAAAATGAACCCTTTGTGTTTGTATTTGTGTTTTTTCTTTCGTTTTTATTTGTTTGGGAGATACAATGTTGCTTGGCGCAAGTTGTAATAATTCTTTTGGGTATTAATTAGTTGTAAATATCAATAGTTATCGGGATATGAATTATAAAATATGTCTTATTGAGATATTGAGATTGTTCTTGTAAACTCAAGCACAATTTAGTTAGTAATTTTTTCTAGTTTATTTTTAAATTAAAATATGTTTGAGAGGATGATGGAATCTCAAAATTCATAAAGGGTTGTTTTGGGAAGTTATTTTTAAAAAATGAATATGGAGTGATAGTAGAAGAAAAATGACGACCATAATACAAACTAATAGATATAAAATAGCATTATTGTGAGTAGTGATAGATCTAAAAATTTGATGTTTGCACAATTTAAATTTTGTAATGTATATAAGAGAGTCTCTACAAAAAATTAAGATGAGTGTTAAAATCTAGAAATAATAGATCTTGGTGCTGAGTGTGCTAAATTTGATATAGATATATTGCGTATAGTGTAGTAATATGAAAGATATAAATTTCTGTCCTCTCTATCTGTTTAGTCCAGCTATAAAGGAGAATGAATGTGGAATCAATTACACATATACGAAATGTAGATGTGAATTCTTTATCATTATTAAACTAGATATATTTACATCCTATCGAGGGATATGGGATTTTTACATCAGGTACAAACTGAAGTTTTATTAATTTGTGATTTTTTTAAAGGAGTTAATGTTTGATATATATTGCTCTCAAGTCTTAACTTCTTGATCATTTGATATTTACTCAACTAAATAAGAAAAATAATTGGGTGTGCATGCTATTTAAGTAAATGCTGCCTTTTTAAACAAAGAGCCTATGATTAGTTATTGAATCAAAGATATTTTTTTATGTAAATGACTTGTTATTAATTCTTGGATAAATTTTGGTGGGAATGACTATATTTATAGATCACTTTAATTAGGCTTAAATTAATTGAGATTTTAATTTACCAACGAATTCAAGACTCTAAGTTAATGGATGGAAATAATTAATTTAAAATAATAATAATAATAATTATTATTATTATTATTATTATTATTATTGTTAAGATAAAAACATAAACATTAAAATTATATTATAAAATTTTAATACATCTAATAAAATAAATTACATATCTTATAATTAAAAATACAAAAGTTGAAAAGCAGCGTGTGTTCCAGCGTATAAAAACAGACCAGGGGCATAATATAAACACACTTAATATTTACTTATAATTATAATTTGTCAAAGTGAGAGGGTGCATTTTGCACTCACTTACATATAGGTCCGCCAATAAATTTATGATTATTTTCACCCATAAAACAAGTTCAATGCCATTAAATTATTATTTTGTAGGAGTAAAGGGAAAGGCTGGAAACATTGTAGATTGTCCTAATTAATGTGTAATTGAAAAATGTTATTACTTTTGCAGTTTTTTTTATAAGCAAAATATATATTAAAAGGAGTATAAGAAGCACTCTATAATCTATTTACACATCAAGAGACTTGTCTTGCCCACTTCTAATTAGTACATTATATATACGTACAGATAACTAAAGCACCAGTCCACAAAAGAAAAAAGAGGCTTTCTGTAACTTAAGCTAATAACTATGACTAAGACTTGAATTAATCGATTCTAAAAGGTATAGTGTTTACGATCGAGCTAGCTGATATTTTAACATAATACTTTTCCTGAATAACATTAATCATAGAGACCAAAATAGAGTCACAAGACTTTCCAGACATATTTTAACTTCCCTTTACCAGTCCTAGCATGAACGTGATGTTTCACATTCAAGGGAAGCATAAACCAAGCCATGTGTAGAAATCTTTCAAAACCTAATATATATGACACTCTGCAAATTATAAGAGTACATGATTAGTATTAATTTCTTAATGGTTGTAATAGAAATCACACAAATTAACTTTTTTATTTTTTTGAGGAAGAGAAAAGATTTGTATTATTCTTTTGAATACAAAGGGTACTCAAAAGTATATATTGAACAAGAGAGAAATCTTTTTACATCTCCAAAACTCAACCCTTGTTTAAAATTCCTCACACCTTAACCATCAAAATAACTCAGTCTAAAACACATAATACATCCTCATTATTTATAAGTTACATGATATATGCTATTCCCCCAAAAAGAACAGAAACCAAACCAATTATTGCAGGCTAGTATTCTTCTATGTTTGTTGTCAAATGTCAAACGTGAAGTTCTTGGTGAAGCCATCTTAAAACCTGTAAAACATCAAGTCACTTGTTCAGGATGTGCAGCCTCCAAGTTTTTTATTTTCTGCTGTCCAGATAAGGCCTAAGGTTATCCCACAAATGTACTGCTCGATATGCTGCCTTGAAGCTGCTATGATTTGATGTTGTTAATTATGGTCATCATTTTATCTATATGGTTGTCATACGCAGGAAATTGCTTGATATAGGGTCTTGATATTGTGGTTTTAGAAGTAGTGATACTGGTTTAACTATGGTTGTACCACTTTCTTTTGTAATCCTTGATTATATTGCTCCTAAACTTTGGTATTCCTTGTGCTGAGTTTGGTGACAGGTTACTAATAATTTTATTTTTCATATAAAAAGACAAAGTGAACAACTAATTTGGTTCTTGAAAGTAGAAAACCCTCACACGTTGACCACTGAAATTAAGAAAATGTCAAATAAATTCTTGAAATATCAAATAAACCCCTAAACTTAATTACTGTTATTTATCCCTAAATATATATTCATATTATCATTTAAGTAACGTTTTTCTTAATTAATGTGATTCTCGATTTGCATTTTCAAGATTTTTTTTGATATTTTTTCATTTAGGGTCTAACATGACAACATCTTCCAATTCCAATTTTAGGAACTAAAATGATTGAATACTTAAAAAAAGCTTTATTTGAAAATTTAAGAAAATTGTTGGATTTAATTAATGCTAGATATAGAAAGAATATATATTTAGACATTGATACTTCGGCTTTTATCCACGACCACTTGTCTAAATTTGATTAAATATAATATTTCCTTTAAAATCCACAAGCATCTAATTCTATTGTCTGATTCCTAGCAGACTAAATAGCTAAACTAGATTTTGGTATACCATATGATTTGCCACATGTCCCTTGTTTCTGAATCGCAGCATAGAAGTCCCAAGAATAGCAAGTAATCAGCAATACATTCATCAAATGTATATGTTATATTTGAGCATGATTGTTTAACTTAATTAATAATTTTAAATTTGAGTTCCAAATGTATTAAATAATTAAAGAAAGAACTTTAGGTTGATAATAATTTTATCGATTCGAGCATGTATCTTATGAAAAATACCTATATATGATCTGTCTTTAAAAAAAATGTTGCACTTGAAAAATAGGTGAGATCTATATTTTTCTTGTCTTTGAACAACCTAACCATGGAGCATCTCACCTATTAGAAAAATGAGGCATCACTAGAATGTATGATCACTCTCCTATTGCCAAACTTAACTTTGAAGTTCAATTATATTGAGTACAACCACGAGATCAATGCATGCATGAGCCTTGAATGACGTGAGCTTATCTTCCAAATAGTATAAATGAAGGTTTCCTAACTGATGATGAGTTAATTACTTTGTATGCTAAATTCATCATATCACGTGCAGAATTGTTTGGATAAATGGCCGATGGTAAAATACAAAAATCATTATATGCTAACTGTTTTTGTATTTCATCACCCATCATTTGTCCAAACAATTCTTATGCGTGTGACCTCTAGTATATATGCTAACTGTTTTAATTTTGGTTATATATCACATATTATTGATGGTGAATAGTTTGGTTTGGTTCTTTCATCCTCTCACAATCCCAATGATCTAGTTTGGTTCTTTCAAATATTTTCCCAATTTCAGCTAACTTTTAAGCCTTTGGAGGAGTTGTGGCACCGAACAAACATGGACCAACTTTCTTGGCACCTGTTGTTGCACCAACTTCCAACTGGATTCAACGTTTTTCTTAGAAAGGTGATTATATTAACCTTCAATATGCTACTTGCAACATTGAATCGGAGTGCTCACAACATGTTTAGATTTCATAATTTGTAAAAATGCTGGTCAGATGTTGTTGTTGTTTTTTTTAATCGTCAAAAACAGATATATCAATAAAACGGCACAAGAAGTGCTTTAGAGTAACAAATTACATCAGAAAATCTGTATACAGAAAATGCAACATATTCAGCAATTAACACTCAAAGGTTGCAGCATATTCAGCGATTAACACTCAAATCAGAAATAATACAAGCTCTTAAATTAAAAGACCATTGCTGAAAAGAATAACAAAAATCACGCTCCAATCCTTTTAGCCACGACCAAGAATGTAACACCGAATCGTTGATGATGGCTGCTGTATCAAACACCGCTCCCTGGAAGATACATTTATTCCGGTGTTTCCAAATATTCCAGGTCCCCATATGTGTATCTGTAGAAATAGACGTGTGAGAAAAAAATACATAATAAGTTTCAAAAAATTAAACACAAATAGTTTATAGGTCAACAATGTAAAGTTGTTCTCAAATTAAAAAAGTACTTAAATTATTTTGTGTCCTAGATAGTATAAAAGATAAAGAAAACTTTAACTTTAAAAGCAATAAAATTTACACTATTAAAAAAAAATATATTCAAAAGTGTTATACACGTAGAAAATATTAACTTCTTTAAGAATTTAATTAGATTGTACTGAACAAAATATTCAAAAGTTTTATATATACACGCACGGGCAGATCCCGGACCTAAGATAAGTGGGGACGGGAAAACTATTTTTTTTAAAATATTAATATTATTTATTATTATACATATAATAATTTTAATAGTTGGATTAAAGCTTGTAAACTTAAGTTTGAGTTGTTAAATTTAATTTTTTAGGGATTTTTCGTATGATAAAGTGAAACCAAATTTTGAAGTAATATTTAGGGCTTACATTCAAGTGGTCTTTCAAAGGAATAGTGATTATTTAGACAATTTCGAATAAAAGATTAAGGTTTTGTAAAAATATTTTTTAATGGTTTGTGTTTGGATAATAAAAGAACAATGTAAAAATAAAAACATGTAATTAAAAAGAATAAATGAAGAAAAAATCAGTGTTTTTGTGAGAATGAGTGATTTGACTAGTCATGGTTGAACTTAATTTTCCCCTTTTTAATGCGATAACCTTAATTAATCTAGTTATTTATGTAATTTTTTTTAATTCATAATTATATTCTAATTCTAATGTCTTAGGCGAAAGAATCTAAGTCATTTAGATTAATTTTCAATGTCTTGACAAACTAACCTAAATGACTAGCATTAACATTCAAGAATTAATAGAGTCTAATTGATATTGACCTATGTCTAGCATTAATCCCAATCAGTAACTATTCTTAGTTTGAAAATTAAAAGAATGTTTATCGACTAAATTAAGATTAAGTAATAGGCAATCAAGTTAGAACAAGCATTAAGAGAAAAGGAAGAATAATAAACTGAATAACTATATTGAAAGAAGAGTATTACATGAAATTGAATTCCACCTTTCTAACCTTGATAGATAAGGAGATTAGCTGCTCATGCCTTGATTATAAATCCCAAAATCAAACATACAAAAACATAATGAAATCAAGCTAAAAGCCCTAAGAATGATGTTCTATCTCTCACAAAATGTGGTCTCAAAAGTGTTAGAATGTCCCCTTAATTAAACATTAGGTCTTTTATATTATGATATGAGCTTGGACTTGTGTGACTACCTCACTTAGTAATGTCTCCTTAAGTGAGACTTTCTAATTCCTTTCAAGACATCTTTTGACTCTCCTCACTTAAGCTTGAGTAACTTAAGTGATGCCTTATGATATTAAAAAAATTCAGCTTCTTCCTCTCCCTCCTTGCTTAAGCATACAACAAGTCACACTTAAGTGAGGGATTCCCAACTTCATTTCCTGTAAAAAAAAAAAAAAAAAAGCTCCACAAAAACATTAAGAAATCCTAAAAACTAACAAAACAAAGATCCTAAATGATAATTTCTAATCTATCTTAATTTTGAGTCAAAACAAGGCTCAATGTATCAAAGTGCTAGGTAATCACCTCAAATTATATGTGAAATTAAAACATATTTAACGATTATCATTTGTAAAAGCATTTCAAGTCTTTTACAAAAGTGAATTTTGAAATAATATTTTCATATAAAAATGTATTTTTGGGGTAACCCAACATGTAACCAAAATCAATTTAAACTTATGTCTTACTACAACCAAATTGAGTTTTCCAACAAAATGTACTCTCTAAAATGAGTTTGGAGCACCCAATGCAAAATCAAACATAGCCTGTTATCTTCATCAATGATTTTGTTTATTTTAATGATATATAATAAATAATCTATTACTCTTAAAAGTGTGTAAGATAAATTAATATTAATTTTTGAAATACATAACTACAACACATGTAATCATTAATAGCCTGTTATTAAAAATGTTATTAAAAACTTTTGGAAACATTTAAAAAATGTTATCAAATATGAATAAATATTACTACCATGTTTTGGTGTCATTTTATCGAATATTGTGTATTGTTCATGCCTCTAAAACATATTGTAACCTTTATTTACATTTGACAACATATTTTAAATGTTGCCAAAAGCTTTTAACAAAATTTTAATAAGTGTAGACAAAAAAGTATTACTAAAAATCACTTATGTAAAAATGCGTAAAGACACACTTTTAATAAAATTACTTTTCTGATAAAATTATTTTTATGCAATACGAATGAATATGTAACTGTAAATTATATTTATTAAAACTTATTTTAGTTTTGATTTAATATATTTTTTTATGTAATCATGTTAGTTTCTTAACATAGAAAACAAATAATTGCAATGAAAAAGAGAAAGAAATAGTAAAGAATGTTATACAGCTCACCTTAATTAGATGCACTGTAATGTAAATGGGTGGGCAGAATATTTTTTCCCAAAGGGAAGACTTTTATTAAGAGCAGTAGCTTGATTAATTTGTGTCTTGTGTGGCCATTGTTTTTCTACATAATTGTGCCTTGGGTGACCTTTAAATTTGAGTGTATAATTGAAAGTCCTAATAAATTAATTCCATTTTGCCTATAAAAAAAATCTATTTCATGAGAACTTTAAGTTTAATAGTTGCATTGATAAAATTCATTTTTGACAAAGAAATTATTGAAATGACTATATTACTTAGTTTTGCACTTCATATTTTTTTAATCACACCCTTATATGTGTGTTATAACCAAAATATAAAATGTGTCTAAATAAGTAAATACTGTAACATTTTTTTAAAATATTCATAATAGAACGTAAATGTTGAAGCATGAAAATAGTGTGTGCATGAATTTTTAAAATAACAATGAGAAAAGGATTAGTTGGGTCCTTATTGGATATCTATAAATTCATTTTCTGTAGAATGATAAAAAAAGTGCTATAGATTAAAATGATAAAAAAAAAAACTCATTTTCTATAGAATTATCTAAGTTTTTTTTTACTTATCATAAGTATCTTTTATGGGAGATAACCGTGTTCCAATCAAATAAGATGACAATGGATAATAAACTATTTTTTTTAATATTAAACATAATTGCATATCTAATACTTAAATTTGACGTTATTAATTAAATTACTCCCCATTGTTCTACATGCTTACTGATTTTCTAAATTAGTTTGAAGGAGAAGAATCTTACAAGCAGGACCACAAGCAGCGTTTCTTCAACATGTGATTATCAATGGATCCAAAAGACTTAATGAAGCTTGGAATGGTTTGATGGATATATTATTTTGTATACTGTTAGTATCAGGTTGAAGATATATATGGGTAGGATATACTTTTGATGGATGTAAGGAAGAGGATGGACATGTTACTGTTTCTCTTGGTCATTTTACTCATGTGCCTTTGCGGGAATGGTAACACTGGTACCTTCATCCTCTTTTTGCACTCTTTTAATATATATATATATATATATATATATATATATATATATATATATATATATATATATATATATATATATATATATATAT